>NC_057726.1:1613212-1621358 GCF_004010195.1 Chiloscyllium plagiosum | reverse complement strand
CAACGCCCCTCCCCCAAGTCCCTCCTCCCTACCTTTTATCTTAGCCTGCTTGGCACACTTTCCTCATTCCTGAAGGGCTCATGCCCGAAACGTCGATTCTTCTGCTCCTTGGATGCTGCCTGACCTGCTGCACTTTTCCATCAACACATTTCCAGCTAACGTCTCTATCTTACAAGCTTCAATTCATTGGTTGCTGAATCGCTCATCCATGCTCTGATTATCACTAGTTTAACTATCCTTCAGGACAGCATCATACCATAACTACCACCAAGTCCAGTTCATACTTCACAACTGCACACTAACAAAGGCAAATCGAAGTGGGTAACAAATGCTGGCCCAGCAAGTGACACCCACATTGTATGAATGAAAAAGAAGTTGGCCCTTGGTCCAGCAATGACTCTATTTTAATTCTCATCCTTAGTGTCAAATTGCTCCTTGTATTTGGCCCTATCTTTAACCTCTGCCAACTCAGGTTTTGGGATCCCTGTATTTGTCTAACACTTTGACCACATTTACAATCCCACATTCAGTTGTGCATTCAGTGAATTTTGAGGAGATTTATAGCTCTAGATGTAAGTTTGCTCGCTGAGATGGAAGGTTCATTTTCAGATGTTTCGTCACCATGCCAGGTAACATCTTCAGTGAGCCTCCGGATGAAGCACTGCTGATGATTCCTGCTTTCTATTTATGTGTTTGGGTTTCTTTGGGTTGGTGATGTCATTTCCTGTTCTTTTTCTCAGGGCTTGGTAAATGGGGTCCAAGTAAATGTGTTTGTTGATAGTATTCTGGTTGGAAAGCCATGCTTCAAGGAATTCTCTTTCATGTCTTTGTTTGGCTTGTCCTAGGATAAAGTGAGGTCTGCAGATGCTGGAGATCAAAGTTGAAACTTTATTGCTGGAACAGCACAGCAGGTCAGGCAGCATCCAGGGAACAGGAGATTCGACGTTTCAGGCACAGGCCCTTCTTCAGGAATGTCCTAGGATAGATGATTTGTGCCAGTCGAAGTGGTGTCCTTCCTTCTCAGTAAGGATACTAGTGAGAGAGGGTCATGTCGTTTTGTGGCCAGTTGATGTTCATGCATCCTGGTGGCTCATTTCTTCTGGTTTGTCCAATGTAGTGTTTGTTACAGTTCTTGCACGATATTCTGGAAACGACATTTGTTTTGCTTGTTGTCTGTATAGAGTCCTTCAAATTCATTAGCTGCTGTTTTAGTGGCTAGGGTTTCTGGATGACTTTTGTCTGCTTGCTTGGGTTTGTTGCTGAGAAATTGGTGGACTGTGTTCATTGGGTATCTATTCTTTTTGAATACACTGTACAGGTGATTTCCCTCTGCTCTGCGTAGTTCCTCTGTGCTACAGTGTGTGGTAACTTGTTGATATAATGTTCTGACGCAGCTTTCTTAGTGGGTGGTTTGAAGTTCCCCATTGGCTGTTCGCTCTACAGGAACATCTAAGAATGGCAGTTTGTTGTAGTTTTCATCCTCTTTCGTGAATTTTATGCCACTAAGGGTATTATTGATGGTCTTGAAGGTCTCTTCTAATTTGTTTTGTTTAAGGATACTCTCACTAGTTTCCTTACATACAGATAAGGAAGGACACTACATCCATCCTAGGACGAGTCAAAGAGAGACACGCACAAGAATTCCTAGAAGCATGGCTTTCCAACCAGAACTCTATCAACAAACACATTGACTTGGACCCCATTTACCACTCCCTGAGAAAAGGAACAGGACATTACATCACCACAGGAAATGACATCACCAACCCAAAGAAACCCAAATATATAAATAGAAAGCAGAAATCATCAGCAGTGCTTCATAAGGAGACTCACTGAAGACGTTACCTAGTATGGTGACGAAATGGCTGAAAATGAACCTTCCAACTCAGCGAGTAAACCTACATCCAGAGTTGTACATTCAGTTTGTTCCATCCAAGGCTCCCTAAACTCCATCAATAAGATCTTGGATGATTTTTGACTAGAACTCCACTTTGTTACCTGATTCCTCAACTACCAGATTCCCTTATGAATCCAAAATTTTATTTCAGCTTTTAACATACTCAATAACTGAGAATCCAAAGATTCACAATCCTAGTTAAAAAAAAATTAGCATCTGTGTAAAACAATTGACTTCCTAAGCAGAGACCATGCTTTTAGTTCTAAACTCTCCTGTGGATACAACCCATCAGCATCTACCCTCACAAGCCTCTCAAAATCTTACATCCTTCTCAGAAATTATCTCTTGTGCTTCTAAATGTCACAGTGTCTCTGAACCACTTCAGCCTCATCACAGGCAACACTCTCATAAGGCATCAGGTCTTAACAGCTCTAATTTTAAGTTAATGCTGAAATGTTCCTGTTTTCCCTTTCTAACTGCTATCAAATCCTTTAGTCATCTTGAACACATTTTGATTCCAGGACTATGTGACTATCTGTGTGAAATTTGCAAATTCTACCCATACCTGCACGGGTTTCCTCCGGGTGCTCCAGTTTCCTCTCAGAGTTCAAAGATGTGCAGATTAGGCCAATTGGCCATGCTATGTTGCCCTTGAGGTCCAGGATTGAGCAGGCTAGGTGGATTAGCCATGGAAAACGTAGGGTTTCAGGGATGGTTTGTGGTGGGTGGGGCAGGGGGGTGGGGGGTGTGAATCTGGATGAGATGCTCTTCAGAGGGTCGGTGTGAACTTGATGGGCCGAATTGCCTGCTGCCACACTGTCGGGATTCTATGATCCTACACAGGATTAGAGGGGATTACAAAGATTGGAAGTCACAGCGGAAACTGAAAACAAAGACAATTTAAAACAGAGTTGAGGAGAAATCACTTCTCCCAAAGGGCTGTGAATCTTTGGAATTCGCTACCCCAAAGTGCAATGGATGCTGGGATAGTGAATAAATTTAAGGAGGAGTTAAGACAGATTTTAAATTAGTAATGGGTTGAAGGGTTATGGGGAGAAGGCAGGAAAATGGGGGTGAGGAGTATATCAGCCATGATCAAATGGCAGAGCAGACATGATGGACCAAATGGTCTAATTCTGCTCCTATATTTTATGGACTTAAGAATTTTGTCATGAAGGCACTGCTTACACGGGAGCCAATGTAGATGAGTGAGTATTGGGGTGATGGATACAAGTACTTTTTTGGAAGTTAAGACATGGGCAGCAGTTTCCTCAATTAGATCATTCGTCAACCTTTTAATGGCAAGCCTATGCTACCTGTTTTCATACAGTAAACCTGTTTCTAGTGTCATTTGGGTGAAACTATAGTATTGCTCCTCCAAGCTCATAGAACTTTCCTGAGGTGTGGTGCCTACAGCTGAACACTGTAACCCAAACAGTGTGGGCAACAGAAGCATAACTTCAGGTCCTTTATCATTTATGGCCTGGAATACAAAAGTCAACAATCCAGGTGAAAAAGGCAAGAAAGTGGAGTCGAAGATGATCAGATCAGCCAGGATCTCACTGGCAGAGCAGGCTCAATGAGCTGAATGGCCTACTTCTTATATTCCTATTTGCCATTCTGGTTTACCTTTCAAACCAGAGCTCTAGCTTTTAACAAATTGTGCACCCAGGCATCAAAATCTCATCGTCCCTTCACATTTCTAGTTTATCATCAATAAGAAAACATCCTGTGTCAACTTTCTAGAATCACAAGTGGATGACCAGATGGTCTCTTGCATTGAGCTCCATTTGGCACAGATGTGTCCACCCATTAAAACAATATTCTTTCATAACTTTCCACTACAATTTACAAAATCTAACTGTGACTCCTAACATACTACTGTCTTTAAACTTAAATATACACTCACAACGCAACTCTTACATTTCAGAAACTAATCTCGTGAACCTTCACTTCAACCCCTTCATTCTTCCTTAAGCATGAAGTCCAAAACTGAACATAATGCTCCAGCTTCAATGTCTTGTATTAGGATGTTAATATAAACAACACCCACAGGCATTTCCCATTCAAACATCGGTCTCAAAAAATTCAACAAGCTTCATCAGACTTAGTTCTTCCTTTCAGAAAACTTATGTTCTCTTCAATCAGCTCACACTTGCCCAAATCATTTGTTCCGTGAGAAAAACAAAGTCTAGGAACCTCCTTTTGACTGATGTTAAACCAAGAAGTCTGTAGATGATAAAGCCACAAATGTAGCAGCAGAAGTAGGCCATTCAGGTCAATGAATGGCAGAATAGTCTCAATGAGGTCATGGCTGATTTCAAGCCTCAACTCCACTTTCCTGTACCTTGTTCACATCTTTTGTTTTGATCCTTTTGGCAGTTATCAATTTCAATGGAAATGTTTTTAAAAATTAGTTATCTTTCCTAACACACATCCAAATTATTTGAATCATCACATGCATTGGATTAATACATATAACAGTGTATATTAGAAATATACAATGTACCAGTATTTACACAAATTTGGACAGAAAGTTCAAACATTTCAACTAGATTCAACATCTGCAACAGTCCACAATACCCCAGTACAGTCTAACTTGAGATCATTTAGAAATGGATGTGTTTGCTTGCTGAGGTGGAAGGTTCAGTTTCAGATGTTTTGTCACCATACTAGGTAACATCATCAGTGAGCCTCTGGTAAAGTGCTGGTATTATGTCCTGCTTTCTTTTTATGTTTAGTTTACTTTGGGTTGGTGATGTCATTTCCAGTTCTTTTTCTCAGTGGATGGTAGATATTGTCCAAATCAGTGTGCTTGTTGATAGAGTTCCAGCTGGAATGCTATGCTTCTAGGAATTCTCGTGCATGTCTCTGTTTGGCCCATCCTAGGATGGAGATGTTGCCCCCAAAATCGTGTCCTTCCTCGTCTGTATGTAAAGATACTATTGACAGTGGGTCACGTCTTTTTGCGGCTAGTTGATGTTCATGAATTCTGGTGGCTAGTTTTCTGCCTATTTGTCCAATGTAGTGTTTATTACAGTCCTTGCAAGGTATTTTGTAGATGATGTTCGTATTGCTTGTCTGCATTGGGTCTTTTAAGCTCATTAGTTGCTGTTTAACTGTGTTAGTTGGTTTGTGGGTTACCATGATGCCAAGAGGTCTGAGTAGTCTGACGGTCATTTCAGAGATGTCTTTGATGCCGGGTAAAGTGGTTAGGGTTTCTGGGCAGGTTTTGTCTGTTTGTTCGGATTTGTTGTTGAGAAATTGGCAAACTATACTAAATACTACATTGGACAAACAGGCAGAAAACTAGCCACCAGGATTCATAAACATCAAATAGCCACAAAAAGACATGACCCACTATCATTAGTATCCTTATATACAGATGAGGAAGGATGCCACTTTGACTGGAACAACACATCCATCCTAGGACAAGCCAGAGACACGCACGAGAATTCCTAAAAGCATGGCATTCCAACCGGAATTCTATCAACAAACACATCGAGTTAGACACCGTCTACCATCCTCTGAGAAAAAAAAGTGGAAATGACTTCACCAACGCAAAGAAAACTAAACACGTACAGAGGAACTTCGATTATCGGGCATTTGATTATCCGGCAAGATTGCAAGATCCCGGTGCTTGGTTAAACCACGTTATCCAGCATTCAATTAACAGAATGAAATACTCCCTGCCCATGTCCTTCAGATAATTGAGGTTCCTCTGTAAATAGAAAGTAGGACATAATGCCAGCGCTTCACCGGTGGCTCACTGATGATGTTAGGAGAAAGTTAGGTCTGCAGACGCTGGAGATCAGAGTAGAGTGTGATGCTGGAAAAGCACAGTAGGTCAGGCAGCATCTGAGGATCAGGAAAATCGACGTTTCAGGCCGAATTTCTGATGAAGGGCTCCGGCCCAAAACATTGCTTTCCCTGCTCCTCGGATGCTGCCTGACCTGCTGTGCTTTTCCAGCAACATATTCTCGTCACTGATGATGCTACCTAGTATGTGACGAAATGTCTGAAACCGAAACTTCCTGTTCAGCAATTACACTCACATCCAGAATCTCAACCTGAACTACAAATCTTTTCAAAACTCACTATCATTTAGAAATAACAAACACGTTTTACTCAAGAACTATAGGGCTTTGCTAAAAATAGGCAAAAAGATTCCAATGTCAAGACATGCAATCAAGTGGGGTCCATCAAAATGATAATACATTAGTTCCTCTGTATCTATTGCCCTACAAGTCCACTGTTTCCACTGCAATTCAAAAACACTATTCTCTGGGTAGCAGATATCATCTTAAATCAGGATGCACAGTTCTGAGGTATCTCAATAATTGCAGAGGAGCTCCACAGATGACAAACACTGTTGGACAAGCAGAGTTATGGCATTCACTCTGGGCAAGGGGACAACTCTATTGGACAAGAGATCAATTCAGCTTTGGAACTTGCAATAGTTTTGGAATCAGAATGAACAATAAATCATGATTGCAGAACCAACTGCTAGATTTAACATATCCACGTGAGTAAGCTCGATGTCACATTACTGATTTGGTTGCAGGTTGTTTTGCAGAGGACAGTTATGTTATTGTTTCCCCAATCCCTGGATTGTCTTCTCTCTTGGATGTTAATCGTTCTATTCTCTTCAGTTTACCTCTGTCATCTTGTCCAATTGTCACTTTTCAATGCTTACACCTAGACAGTTGATAGTGAAAGGCTGTCTGATTGCGTAGAATTATAGTTGAGCCAGATTCTCTCTCTAGACAAGCACTAGTATTAGTCAGTGGTCAATTATCAGATTAGCCAATGATGAGAACATTGGCTGATGTTTCCCACCAGTTAAGGTTTTTTTAATGGCTAACTGAAATGTCTCAACCTTGACCTAAAAGAGAACAGGTATTCAACTCAAACTGATAATTGAACCTGGATCATCCTGGTTTGTACAGGGCAATTGCACACCAAGCAGTACATTTAACCAGTACGCAAATCAGGGAAGGCCAGTAATAAGGGAATGCCATTTAGATCCAAAATGAGAATTTATTTTTACAGAGTGTTGTGAACTTTTCGAATTCTCTACCCCAGAAGTCAGTACAGGGTCAGTTTTGAATATGTTTAAGAGATTGTTAGATTTGATTACCTGTAATGTACAGGATTACGGAGATGGGGTAGGAAAAAGGCATTCAGGGTCGACCAGCCATGATTACATTGAATGGCAGGGCAGCCTGCTTGAATGACCAACTCCTTTTCCGATATTATCCTGAATCTATAAATAAGTCCAAAACGATGTTCACTTTTTTTGCGCCAATACATGCCTGTGCTTCAAAATTAAGCAATTTATATACGGTTCTGGTGAATTTGAATCTTCCGGGTGAATGACTTTAGACAGGAAGGATCCTGTGACCTGTTGCTTTACTTGCTCACTTTCCGAAAAGGACTCTTCATTCCAAACGAGGTATCCTTGGGATCCTCGTAAAGTTTCCCAAATTATCCGATCCGAACAGGATTAATAGAAACTGAAATCTGTGGACTTGACTCACTGAAGAGCTGACCTTTTAACTCGGGGGTGGACGGCATTAACTGGGATGCACTTACTGCAGATCAGAGACATTCACAGGGATCAGTTTGCACACAAGGCCGTGTGTGTCAGCGCGGGCTCGGGCTCGGGCACGGCACGGCACGGCACGGGGGAGGACGGAGTGAAGGTAAAGGGGCCTGCTTGGCGAAGGGCCGCCTCAACAACCTCAGGCTCCGGATGCAATAACGCCGGCTCCGAGCTCGCTCTTACCGCCGCTGCCCAGAGCGGAGCGGGAGCCCGGCCGTGGGAAGCGCTCTTTTCTTCAGCAGCGCCGACAGGATCAAGACAACTCCGGGAACTGCACTTTCTGCGCCTGTTTCCCGCCCATGAGGAGCCCGAGGCCTAAGGGCCGAGTGTGGGGCCGCCGCCAGTCAGAGGCCGAGGCCTGTGATTTGTGTGTGAAGGGGGAGGGGGTGATCACCGCTGTCCCGCCCGCCCGAGCTCACCCCGGGAGGACTCACCTGCGCTCCGGTTGGCGATGTGCGGCACTAAGAGCCGAGCGGGGCCAGGCCGGGCCGGGCTGGGCTGTGGCTGGGCCGGGGGAGCGCTCTGAGCGAGGGAACGGCGAGAGCGCGAGGCCGGGCCCGAGGCTGCAGCGAGCGAGCGCGAGCCGGGCAGCTCCGCCATTAGCGCCCGTCCATTGGCCGGGAGGAGTCAGCTGACCTGCGAGTTCC
>NC_057726.1:1608351-1612925 GCF_004010195.1 Chiloscyllium plagiosum | reverse complement strand
GGGCCCCATCTGACCCCCCACACCGCGGGCCCAGGGGTCCCATCTGACCCCCACACCGAGGGCCCACTGATCGTTGTCAGTGGAAAATATTCAAACAGGGGCCAGCATTGCAACCAGCCCACTGGGCACATTCAGTGAGTTAATCAAGGACTTGCGAGTGAATGTGAGGTAAGGGGGAAGGGGGTTGTTGTCAGTGCCTATAGAAAGAGAGGTCCCATATATAATGACCCATGGGGTAGGGGTATCGCTATACATTGCCCCATAGAACTGTACAGCACAGGAACAGGCCTTTGGCCCATTATGTTGTGTTGAACGTGACACTAAATTAAACTAATCCTTTACTACTGACCTTGGTCCACATCCCTAAAAGTCACTTAAACGCCCCTATCGTACCTGCCTCCTCCACCCCTGGCAATGCATTCCAGACTCCTATCACTCTCCTTGTAAAAAAAACGTCCCCCTCGCATCTCCTTTGAACATTCACCTCTCACCTTAAATGCCTGCTTCCTAGCATTAGACATTTGGACTCTAGGAAAAAGATTCTCTCAACCCCATAGAACAAAGAACATTTACAGCCCAAGAACAGGCCTTTCTGCCCTCCAAGTCTGAGCTGATCCAAATCACTGTCTAAACCTATCGCCCAATTCCTAAGCATCTGTGTCCCCCGTTCCCACCTACTCATGCATCTGTTCAGACGGATCTTAAATGAATCTACCATGCCTGCCTCTACCACCTCTGCTGGCAACGTGTTCCAGGCACCTACCACCCTCTATGTAAAGTACTTGCCGCGTGTATTCCCCTTAAACATTTCACCTCTCACCTTGAAAGCTTAACCTCCTTATTGAATCCTTCACCCTGGGAAAAAGCTTATCTCTATCTACCCTGATTTTGTAGACCTCAATCAGGTCCCCCCTCAATCTCTTTTTTTCTAATGAAAACAATTCTAACCTACTCAACCTCTCTTCATAGCTAGCACCTTCCATACCAGGCAACATCCTCGTAAACCTTCTCTGCACCCTCTCCAAAGCGTCCACATCCTTTTGGTAATGTGGTGACCAGAACTGTACACAGTATTCTAAATGCGGCTGAACCAATGTCTTGTACAATTTTAACATGACCTGCCAGCTCTTATACTCAATACCCTGTCGAATTGACGTTTCGGGCATTAGCCCTTCTTCAGGAATGAGGACAGTTTGTCCAGCAGGCTAAGATAAAAGGTAGGGTGGAGGGACTTGGGGGAGGGGCGTTGGAAATGTGATAGGTGGAAAGAGGTCAAGGTGAGGGTGATAGGTCAGACTGGGGTGGGGGCGGAGAGGTCGGGAAGAAGATTGCAGGTTAGGAAGGCGGTGCTGAATTTGATGGATTTGACTGAGACAGGCTGGGGGGAGGGGAAATGAGGAAACTGGTGAAATCCGAGTTCATCCCTTGTGGTTGGAGGGTTCCTAGCCGGAAGATGAGGCGTTCTTCCTCCAACCGTCGTTTCGCTGTGGTCTGACGATGGAGGAGTCCGCTTACTGTATAATTCGCTCTGGAATTAGACTTCCCAAAATGCATCAGCTCACATTTGCCTGGATTGAACTCCATCTGCCACTTCTCCGCCCAACTCTTAAGTCTATCTGTATAGGAGAAAGTGAGGACTGCAGATGCTGGAGATCAGAGCTGAAAAATGTGTTGCTGGAAAAGCGCAGCAGGTCAAGCAGCATCCAAGGAGCAGGAGAATCGATGTTTCGGCTTGAAGAAGGGCTTATGCCCGAAACGTCGATTCTCCTGCTCCTTGGATGCTGCCTGACCTGCTGTGCTTTTCCAGCAACACATTTTTCAGTCTATCTATATACTCCTCTATTCTTTGAAAGTCCCCTATGCTTTCTGCTACTCCAGCCTCATCTGGGCATCTCCTAATTTTATAGACTTCTATTAAATCTCCCCTCAGCATCCACCACTCCAGAGAAAACAAACCAAGTTTTCTAGCCTCTCCTGCACCTTCTTCCTGTAATGTGAAACCAGAATTAAACACAATACTCTAAGTATGACCTAACCAAAGTCTTACAAAGCTACAACGTGATATCCTGCCTCTTGTACTCAAATCCCCAACCGATAAATGTAAGCGTGCCATATGCCTTCTTTACCACCCACAATACTTAGGGTGGCACGTTGGTGCAGTGGTTAGCACTGCTGCCTCACAGTCCCAGGGGCCCGGATTTGATTCCAACCTCTGGCAACTGTGTGGAGGTTGCATAATTTCCACGTGTCTGCATGGGTTTCCTCCAGGTGCTTTGGTTTCCTCCCACAATCCAAAGATGCGCAGGTCAGATGAATTGGCCATGCTAAATTGCCCATAGTGTTCAGGGATGTTTGGGTTAGGTGCATAAGGTAGGGGAATGGGTCTGGGTGGGTTATTCGTCGGAGGGTTGGTGTGGACTTGTTGGGCCAAAGGGCCTGTTTCCACACTGTAGGGATTCTAGATACTTGTGGGGCCATTTTCAGGGAGCTATGAACCCAAGATCCCTCTAAACATTAATGCAGTTCAGGGTTCTGCCATTAACTGTTTACTTTTCCTTAACAGTTGATCTTCCAAAATGCAGCACCTCACACTCACATGGAATAAACTCCATCTGCCATTCATCCGTTCGTGTCTCCAACTGATTTATATCCCACTGTATTCTTGACAACCTTCTTCACTATGCACAGGGAGAAAGTGAGGTCTGCAGATGCACAACCCCACCCATCTTTGTATCATCTGCAAACTTACTAACCCACCCACCTATGTTTTCATCCAAGTGATTAATATATATCACAAACAGCAGAGGTCCCTGCGGAACATCACTAAGAGTGGATCTATAGCCTGAAAAATATATTTCCACCTCTACCCTCTGCCGTCTATATAGACAAGCCAATTCTGAATCCACACAGCCAAGTCACCATAGATCCCATGCATCTTAGTCTTCTGGATGAGCCTACCATGAGGGGCCTTGTTGAAAGCTTCACTAAAACTCATGTGGACAACATCCACTGCTTTACCCATGGAAAGGTGTTTTCACCATACAGTACCCCAAGGGGGCTCCCTTGCAATGCCCCATTTGGAGGGGGTTTTCTGTACCGTGCCTCTCAGGGAGAGAGGTTCTCTACAACGCCCCATGAGGAGGGGGATCTCAGTCCAAGGGAGGTTATCTGTACAATGCCCTATGGGGAGGGGGTTTCTCTGTACAATGACGCATGGACAGAGAGTTCACTGTACAACCTGCCATGGGGAAAGGGATCTCTGTAAAGTGCCTGATGGAGAGTAGGGATTGTCACTGTTCAGTGCCATATGGGAAAGGGGAAGGTCACTGTACAATGTCCCATTGGAATGGGGGGCAAATCACTACAGTGTTGCATGGGAAGGTGGAACGGGTCTCTGTACAGTATTATATTGGCAGGGGATGTCACTACAGTGCCCCATGGGAAGGTGGAGGGGTCACTACATTGTCCCATTGTTGGGGGGAGAGGTGGGTTATTGTACATTCCACTCTGGTAGGGAGGCATTTCACTGTAGAGGGTCTCTTATGGTGAGGGAGTGTGGCACTGTACAGTGCCCCATGGGGGAAAGTTGTTGTGAACTGCCATGTGGTTTGGGACATGGTCATACAATTCTAAGATTTGTGCCTTACCAATTAAAATACACTTAACCCGCCACCCCCCCCCCCCCCCCCCCAATAACGTGCACACACTCCAGTGGTGTCTGTTCACAAGAGTATTGATTCTCATACTGGTCGGAATTTTGCTAATCGGTTATCCTTCTCCAGAGGTTTCTGCTGGTTTGCAAGATTTGCAGGGTAGCTGGTTCACTTAATGAAAGGTCTCTAACTTATTGATTAATAGGTCACAGTTTATAGCACCTACTGAAGGAAAGGTAGATGGATTCTCTTCATGATGTGGAAGTGCCAGTTTGAACTGGGGTGGACAAGGTCAAAAGTCACGCAACACCAGGTTATAGTCCAAATGTCTTCACCTGACGAAGGGGCAGTACTTCGAAAGCTTGTGATTTCAAATAAACCTGTTGGACAATAACCTAATGTCGTGTTGGTTTTCTTCATATTTGGAGATAGAACTGCTGTCTGGGGGCTGAGAACTAATGGCTTTTCTGTATTTTAGTCCCAGTCTCCGTTACCTGCAAGCTAATCGTATGGTTGTTGACAGAGAGAAGACCTCTGTCATCAACAGATGGTCACTCATCAATTGACCAATTAACTTCTTGTTGCCAACCAAAGTTCCATCTACACATAACCTGTCGGCTCCAGTTCATCTGAGTTAAACTTCTCAGTTGGGGGTAAGGGAAAGTGAAAGCAACAGGGAGTATGGAGTTAAATGGAAAGATAAGCAGCAGGATAGCATGTGTGCAGGCGGATTTAAACTTGAGGCAGACAAAAGGAAGGGAATGCAGCAAAAAGGAAGGATAACTTAGGACATCTTATGACTTCCCATATCTCTAATGACAAGAAAGTTAGCATTAAGACACTTTACCTAAATGCTCGTAGCATTCGTAACAAAGCAGATGAACTAATGGCACAGATCATCGTGAATGATTATGATGTGGT
>NC_057726.1:1574606-1607788 GCF_004010195.1 Chiloscyllium plagiosum | reverse complement strand
GTCTATGATTCCAGATAAAGGAACCCAACCAGCCATATAATTTACGTAGTGCCAGCCTCGGCAGCATCACCGGAAACATTCTCATAGGGTATAGGAGACGGGGCAGGACATTCATTTTAATTCGTGCTATTCTACCCAGCCAGGAAATTGGAAGGTCTCCCCATCGCTGGAAGTCCTGCCTTATCCTTTCCAGTAAATGCACAAAGCTAGCCTTGTATAACTGACCAAATACTGGGGTAATAAAAATGCCTAAATATAAGAAACCCTCCAGGGACCAACGAAAGGGAAAATGGGATCCGTCCACTAAGTGGAGTATCATAGCAAGGTCAGGTTGGACCAGGTTAATAACCCCAGCATCAAACTCATATTCTGTGAGATCTACCAGGCTGACCTCATTGCAATCACTGCATTCTTAAGTTTGAGCAAATTTTCGGTCTGGAGACTCATCAAAATCAGATTCTATAGAAGTAGCTGAGTTCCTTCCTGAAAAGATTTTAATGGATCAGATCGGACTATTAAAAGCTAACATTGTGGTCATCACTATAAATGTTAGTTTTTTTTTTGTATTGTAGATTAATTTAAATATCTGAATTTAACTTGTCCAGATCTCAAGATTACTAGTCCATTAACATAACTTTTGCATGAGTTATTTCTTTTGTGGGATATTAGCATCATTGGCAAGGCCAGCATTTGAGGCACAATTTTGAATTCCCCTTGAGAAAGTAATATGAGTTTCCTTCTTGAGCTGCCTCAGTCCATCTAGTGCGGGCACAGCCAGAAAGTCATGAAAAAGGGAGTTACAGGATTTGACCAGCTGTTCAGTCTGTTTCTGTTGATACAGTTGCCAAATGGCCTCATTCTGCAAACTTGACTGATGTTACGAAAGAGATAGTGCTAGAAAAGTTAAAAAGTCTTAAAATTGATAAATCTCCTGGCCCCGATGGGATACACCCTAGAGTTCTGAGAGAGGTGGCTGAGGAAATAGCAGAGGCATTGGTTGAGATCTTTCAAGAGTCACTGGAGTCAGGAAAGGTCCCTGATGATTGGAAGATGGCTGTTGTAACCCTCTTGTTCAAGAAAGGATCAAGGCAAAAGATGGAAAATTATAGGCCAATCAGCTTAACCTCGGTTGTTGGTAAAATTCTAGAATCCATCATTAAGGATGAGGTTTCTAAATTCTTGGGAGAGCAGAGTCTGATTAGAACAAGTCAACATGGATTTAGTAAAGGGAGGTCATGCCTTACCAGCCTGTTGGAATTTTTTGAAGAGGTAACAAGTAGGTTAGACCAGGGAAACCCAGTGGATGTGGTCTATCTAGACTTTCAAAAGGCCTTTGATAAGGTGCCACACGGGAGGCTGGTGAGCAAGGTGAGGGCCCATGGTGTTTGAGGTGAGCTACTGGTATGGATTGAGGATTGGCTGTCTGACAGGAGGCAGAGAGTTGGGATAAAAGGTTCTTTTTCGGAATGGCAGCTGGTGACAAGCGGTGTCCCGCAGGGTTCAGTGTTGGGGCTGCAGCTGTTCACATTATATATTAATTATCTGGATGAAGGGACTGGGGGCATTCTAGCGAAGTTTGCCGATGATACGAAGTTAGGTGGACAGGCAGGTAGTTCTGAGGAAGTGGGGAGGCTGCAGAAGGATCTAGACAGTTTGGAGGAGTGGTCCAGGAAATGGCTGATGGAATTCAATGTGAGCAAATGCGAGGTCTTGCACTTTGGAAAAAAGAATACAAGCATGGACTACTTTCTAAACGGTGAGAAAATTCATAAAGCCAAAGTACAAAGGGATCTGGAAGTGCTAGTCAAGGATTCTTTCAAGGTAAACATGCAGGTTGAGTCCATGATTAAGAAAGCGAATGCAATGTTGTCATTCATTTCAAGAGGGTTGGAATACAAAAGCACCGTTGTGCTACTGAGACTTTATAAAGCTCTGGTTAGGCCCCATTTGGAGTACTGTGTCCAGTTTTGGTCCCCACACCTCAGGAAGGACATACTGGCACTGGAGCGTGTCCAGCGGAGTTTCACACAGATGATCCCTGGAATGGTAGGTCTAACATATGAGGAACGGCTGAGGATCCTGGGATTGTATTCATTGGAGTTTAAAAGATTAAGGGGAGATCTAATAGAAACTTACAAGATAATACATGGCTTGGAAAAGGTGGACGCAAGGTAATTGTTTCCATTAGGCGAGTAGACTAGGAGCCTTAGAATTAGAGGGGGTAAATTCAGAACAGAAATGCAGAGACATTTCTTCAGCCAGAGAGTGGTGGGCCTGTGGAATTCATTGCCGCAAAAGTGCAGTGGAGGCTGGGACGCTAAATGTCTTCAATTGATAAATTCTTGATGTCACAAGGAATTAAGGGCTATGGGGAGAATGCGGGTAAGTGGAGTTGAAATGCCCATCAGCCATGATTGAATGGCGGAGTGGACTCGATGGGCCGAATGGCTTTACTTCCACTCCTATGTCTTATGGTCTTATCTGCAGACTGTGCTGTGACCCACACCTGTACAAACTGCATTCACAAGGAGTATCAAGCTACTATCTTTCAAACTATTCAAACCAATCCTTTGGTTTTAAAACAGTTCTTTACATACTCCAGTTTACAACTAAAATACATACTCTCTTAGTATGCAACATATGGCCAATGAAATATAATGTGGGAAATGCAAGATTGTCCACTTTAGCAAGAAGAGTTATAAAGGAATACTATGAAGTAGACAAAGATTGCAGAGTGCTCAATACAGATAGACGTATTTGTACCTGAATCAATGAAGGTTAGCCTGTAAGTATAGCGAATAATTAATGCAAACAGAATGTGAGCCTTTATTGCAAAGGTGGTGGGGTATAAAAGAGAGTCTCATTACAGCTGGACAAGGCATTAGTGAAACCACACCTAGAGCATTGTAGACAGTTTTGTCACTTTTTTAAGGAGGGATGTGACATAAAAATAAACTTTATAAAGTCTAAATTTGTGTTACAATGCATTTAAATGAATGTGCAGATCATGGTAAATAAAATTCATGAGTTGCAGATTGCCACATGGAGATGTTGTGACAGCAGAGATTTCTAAAAAGGGTTGATCTCCTTCCTCTCCCACATCTACTTCCTTCCACCACAGCACAATCAAGAGTCCCTTATCTTGCCATCTTGTCCTTCCTTCTTATTGGAACGTGCTGGACCTGAACTCTGAACAGCAGATCTTTAAACACCTCCCATGTGTCAAATGTGGACATACTGTTTCAAGAAACCCGCTTGGATGCACTAACAAATTCTGCCCCATCTAAGCCTCTTGCTCGAAGGGAGGCACAGTCAGTATTGGGAAATTAAAGTCAGCCATTCTATTATTATTGCACCTTTCCATAATTTGCCTGCATATTTGTTCCTCAATGTCTCGGTGACTGTTCGGTGGGGAGGAGGAGGCCTACAGTATAATTCTATCAGAATGATTGCACCCATCTTATTTTTTAGCCCCAACCACATTGCCTCCATGGATGAGCCCTCCAGTATATCTGAGTGCAGATGTGACATTCTCCATTTCTTTTACCTTCTCTATCTCATCTAAAACAATGAAACCTGGGAAAATTGAGTAACCAGTCTGGTCCCTCTCTCAACCAAGTCTCTGTAATGTCCACAACATCATAGTCCCATGTGCTGAACCAGACTCTAAGCTCATCTGGTCAGGCAGCATCCAAGGAGCAGGAGAATCGGCGTTTCGGACATGAGCCTTTCCTCATTCCTGAAGAAGGGCTCATGCCCGAAACGTCGATTCTCCTGCTCCTTGGATGCTGCCTGACCTGCTGCGCTTTTCCAGCAACACATTTTCAGCTCTGATCTCCAACATCAGCAGTCCTCACTTTCTTCTCTAAGCTCATCTGCCTTACCTATAAAACTCCTTGCATTTAAATCAACACACTTCAGCCCATTAGTACCATCATGCTCATTTATCGATCTCTGTCTGCCCTTTCTTTCTGACCTATTGGTTCTAACTTCTATCTTGCCCTCAATCCGTCCAGTTGGTGACCTGCTGCTCTGGTTTCAATGAAGCAGATCTAAGCTTTGAAGTCCTGCCACATCCAGTCATGAATGGTGATAGACAATTACATAATTCAGAGCTGAAAAATGTGTTGCTGGAAAAGCATCCAAGGAGCAGGAGAATCGACGTTTCGGGCATGAGCCCTTCTTCATAGAAGAAGATAGAAGAGTCCAGCACATCCATGCAAAAGATTAGGATGCAGCTGCAACTGCCACGTGGATGATCTATCTCTGCCTTCTCCAGTGATCACCTGCATCACTGATCTCCATCTTCAGCCAATTCAAATCACTCCGGGTGATATCAGGAAAGGACTGCAGGTACTGGGTGCTGCAAAGGCTATGGCCCATGACAACATTCAAGCAACAGTATTGAAAACTTGTGCTCCAGAACGTGCTACTCCCCGAGCCAAGCTGCTCCAGTATAGTTACAATACTAGTACCTACTCAACAATGTGGAAAATTGTCCTGGACACAAGCAGGACAAATCCAACCTGGCAATTACTGCCCCATCAGTCTATTCTTGATCATCAGTAAAGTGTTGGAAGGGTTATCAACAGTGCAATGAATCACTTGCTTAGCAATAACCTGTTCGGTGATGCCCAGTTTGAGTTCCACCAGGGTTATTCGGCTCCTGACCTCATTCCAGCCTTGGTTCAAACATGGACAAAACAGCTGAATTCCAGAGGTGAGGTGAGAATGACAGCCCTTGACATCAAGCCCACAAAGCATCCAGAAAGTTTGGAAAACTGTAATCAATGGGTATCAAGTGAAAAACTCTGCTGGTTGAAGAAATACCTGAAATGTAGGAAGATGTTCGCAAGTTTTGAGAAGATTTGTAGCTCAGGTTGAGGTTCTGGATGTAGGTTCGCTAGCTGAGCTGGAAGGTTTATTTTCAGATGTTTCATCACCCTACTAGGTAACATCTTCAGTGAGCCTCCGGACGAAGCACTGCTCGTGTTTCCTGCTTTCTGTTTAGATGTTTGGGGTTCCTTGGGTTGGTGATATCATTTCCTGTGGTGACATCATTTCCTATGGTGATGTTATTTCCTGTTCTTTTTCTCAGGGGGTTGTAAATGGGGTTCAAATCAATGTTTTTGTTGATAGAGTTCCGGTTGGAATGCCATGCTTCTAGGAATTCTCGTTCATGTCTCTGTTTGGCTTGTCCTAGGATGGATATGTTGTCCCAGTCGAAATGGTGTCCTTCCTTCTCTGTATATAAGAATACTAGTGAGAGAGGGTCATGTCATTTTGTGGTTAGTTGGTATTCATGTATCCTGGTGGCTAGTTTTCTGCCTGTTTGTCCAATGTCGTGTTTGTTACAGTTCTTGCATGGGATTTTGTAAATTACATTAGTTTTGCTTGTTGTCTGTATAGGGTCTTTCAAGTTCATTACCTGCTGTTTTAGTGTGTTGGTGGGTTTGTGGGCTACCATGATACCAAGGAATTTGGCAATGGTCTGACAGTCATTTCCAAGATGTCTTTGATGTAGGGGAGAGTGGCTAGGGTTTCTGGATGCGTTTTGTCTGCCAGTTTGGGTTTGTTGCTGAGAAATTGGTGGACTGTGTTCATTGGATACCCATTCTTTTTGATTTTCCTCTGCTCTGTGTCGTTCCTCTGTGCTACAGTGTGTGGTGGCTCATTGAAATAATGTTCTGATGCAGCTTCATTTGTGGATGTTGGGGTGATTGCTTCTGTAGTTCAATATTTGGTCCGTATGTATTGTTTTCCTGTAGATATTGGTTTGTAGTTCCCCATTGGCTGTTCACTCTACTTGTCTCAGCTTCAGGTCATCACTGCAGGTGTATCTCAGGGGAGTGTCTTAGACCAAATGAACTTCAACAGCTTCATCAATGACCTTTGCTTCAACATAAGGTCAGAAGTGAAATGTCTGAAGATGATTGCACAATGTTCAGCACAATTCATGACTCTTCAGATACTGAAGCAATCCATAATCAACTGCATCAAGGCCTGGACAATATCTAGGCTTGGGCTGAAAAGTGGCAAGTAACATTCATGCCACACAAATGCCAGGCAATGACTCTGTCCAGTAAGAGTGGATAAATAGTTGAGATGGAAAGAACACAGCAGGTCAGGCAGCATCAGAGAAGGGGAGTCCATGTTTCAGGTTGGAACCTTTCATCCAGATTGGGGGAGAGGAAAGGGGCTGCAAAATAAATACAGGGATGGGGGTGGGGCTGGGTGAAAGGTGGGTAGGAATGGCAATAGGTGGATGCAGGTAGGAGGTGGCTGTGATTGGTCAGTGGGATGGGTGGAACAATAGGTGGGAAGGATTGAATTCAAGAGTCATGAAGTGATGTTGCAGCTGTACAGGACTTTGGTTAGGCCACAGTTGGAGTACTGTGTGCAGTTCTGGTCGCCTCACTTTAGGAAAGATGTGGAAGCTTTGGAGAGGGTGCAGAGAAGATTTACCAGGATGTTGCCTGGAATGGAGAGGAAGTCGTACGAGGATAGGTTGAGAGTTCTCGGCCTTTTCTCGTTGGAACGGCGAAGGATGAGGGGTGACTTGATAGAGGTTTATAAGATGATCAGAGGAATAGATAGAGTAGACAGTCAGAAACTTTTTCCCCGGGTACAACAGAGTGTTACAAGGGGACATAAATTTAAGGTGAAGGGTGGAAGGTATAGGGGAGATGTCAGGGGTGGGTTCTTTACCCAGAGAGTGGTGGGGGCATGGAATGCGCTGCCCGTGGGAGTGGTAGAGTCGGAATCATTGGCGACCTTTAAGCAGCATTTGGATAGGTACATGGATGGGTACTTAATCTAGGTTAGAAGTTCGGCACAACATCGTGGGCCGAAGGGCCTGTTCTGTGCTGTATTGTTCTATGTTCTTGTTCTATGTTCTAAAGATGGACAGGTAGGGTCATGTTAAGGACGTGGGGTGGAGAGGTGGGAGGGTGGTGAGATTTGGAAGCTGGTGAATTCTATGTTGAGGCTGTATGGTTGTAAGATGAAGTGTTCCTCCTCAAGTTTGTGTTACGTTAATTTGACAATGGAGGAGGCCCAGGCTGGACATGTCATCAGGGAAGTAGGAGAGACAGTTGAAATAGATGGCAACCAGAAGGTGGGGTTGATTGTTGTGTACGGACCATAAATGTTCCCTAAACATGTCCTGGAGTTTGCGCTCGGTCTGTCCAATGTAGAGATCACTTTGAGAGCAACGGATGTAATAGATCAGGTTAGAGGAGATGCAGGTGAATCTCTGCCCGACTTGGAATGATTCTTTGGGGCCTTGGACAGAGGTGAGGTTGGGGAGGTGAAGGGGCAGGTTTGGCATCTGTGGCCACAGAAGAAGGTTCCAGGTGTGGAGGAGGGAACAGTCCTGAGAAAAGTGGGTGGGTTGGGGAGTGGAGTATCATTTTAGTGGTGAGGTCAGACTGCAGGTGGTGGAGGTGGCAGAGGATGATGCATTGGAGAACAATCTAACCATCACTTCTTGATGTTCAATTGTATTATCATCACTGAATCCCCACTATTAATATCCTGGAGGTTACCATTGACCAGAAACTCAACTGTACTCACCATATAAACACAGTGGCTACAAGAGCAGATCAGAGGCTAGGACTGCTGCAGTGAGTAACTCACCTTCTGACTCCCCAAAGCCTGCTCGCCATCTTTAAGCACCTTCCAAACCCATAACTACTACCATCTAGAAGACAAGGACAGCAGACACACGGGAACACCACCACCTGCAAGTTCTCCGCCAAGCCACTCACCATCCTGACTTGGAAATATATCATATTCTTCCAGTGTCACTGGGTCAAGTTCCTGGAATTCCCTCGCTGTGTAGATTTACCTACAGTTGTATGGATTATAGCAGTTTAAGAAGGCAGCTCACCATCACCTTCTCAAGGACAACTAGGGACATGTAATAAATACTGGCCCAGCCACTGACATCCACATCTCATAAGTGAATTAAAAAAACACCTTTCCAGACAACCCACACCATTCTCAGCACTCCAAAATGAAACTAAAACTATGTCTCCTTTACACAATATAGAAACAGAAATCAAAATCAAATCAATTCTTAATGCTGCCGGTATGCAGCAGAGTTCACTGCGATTGGTAATAGCACCCATGCTGTTGCTGTTATATATAAATGATCTGCCTTCACTGGATAGGGCACAATTTTGAAAGTTGTAGATAGCCTTTTACTAAAAGTACAGAATTTTTTGAGTTTTTTTTGTAGGATTCAGGCACCAACAGTAATTGCAGCATTAATTGCCCATTCCTAATTATCCTGATACTGAGGGGCTTGTTATCAATCGGAGTATGCAGTACAAAAACAAGGAATTCATACTAAACCTCTGTATAAAACCCTGGTTTGGTGTAACACTTTAGGAGTATATGAAAACATTTGAATGGCTTCAAAAAGATGTTACAGCAGGGGGCATGGAAAAGTTTGAGGTAATCTGTCAGTGCCAAAATGGTTTTGTAAAAGGGAAATTAATTTTAAAAAACTTATTGAACTTAGCTGAGTGAGTAATATTTGTCATGAATTCAGGAGGATCTACTCTCTTTAGATTTCTTGAAGGCATTTGATAAGGTGAGGTGTTCCTTTTCAAAGGGAGAACAAAGGGACAGAATATTATTTAAATGAAGAAGAACTGTAGAAAGCTCCAACACCAAGGAACTTGTGGGTACTTGTGCATGAAACACAGAAAGCTAGCACCCAGGTACAGCACATAATCAGGAAGGCGCATCAGCACATCATCTTACTGCAACTGCACAAAGTGCTGGTGAGACCACATCTGGAGGACTGTGTGCAGTATTGGTTCCTTTATTTAAGAAAAGATATCATTTCATTGGAGGCAGTTTGGAGAAGGTTCACAAGGATGATCCGTGGCATGGAAGGATTATTTTATGAGCAAAGGCTAAACAGGGTGGGACTCTACTCACAGTTTAGAAGAATGAAAGGTGATCTCTTGAAACATATTGGATTCTTAAGGGGTTTGACGAGTTAATGCTGAGAGGATATTTCCCCTCATGAGAGTGTCTCGGATCAGAGGACATTTGTTTCAGACTAAAGGGGTGTAAATTTAACACAAGGCATGTCAGCAATAAGAATGATGAACTTAGAGCATGGATCAGTACTTGGGATTATGATGTTGTGGCCATAATGGAGATGTGGGTTTCACAGGGGCAGGAATGGTTGCTAGATGTTCCAGGGTTCGGGACATTTAATAAGAACAATGAGGGTAGTAAGAGGGGGTGTAGCATTGCTAATTAGGGAGTGCATCACAGCTACAGAAACAAAGGTTGTTGAGGAAGGTTTGTCAACTGAGTCAATATGGGTGGAAGTTAGGAACAGCAAGGGAATAGCCACCTCATTGGGGTTTTTTTTTACAGACCCCCTAATAGCAGTAGGGAGATCGAAGAACTCATAGGCTGGCAGATTTTGGAAAAATGCAGATGTCGCAGGGTGTTGTTATGGCTGACTTAAACCTTCCCAATATTGACTGGAACCGCCTTAGTGCAGATGGTTTAGATGGAACTGGTTTTGTCAGGTGTGTTCAGGAGGGTTTCCTTATTCTGTATGTAGACAGGCCGATGAAGGGAGAAGCCATTTTGGATTTGGTGTTCGGCAATGAGCCAGGACAGGTGTTAGTTCTCACGGTGGGAGAACATTTTGGTGACAGTGACCATAACTGCCTCAGATTTACCATAGCCTTGGAGAGGGAAAGGAGCAGTTACTATGGGAAGATATTT
The DNA here is from genome assembly GCF_004010195.1 of Chiloscyllium plagiosum. Classification (NCBI taxonomy): domain Eukaryota; kingdom Metazoa; phylum Chordata; class Chondrichthyes; order Orectolobiformes; family Hemiscylliidae; genus Chiloscyllium; species Chiloscyllium plagiosum. The sequence continues at coordinate 1,598,026 of NC_057726.1, read as the reverse complement.
AAGTGGGGAAAAGGAAATTATGACACTATCAGATAGGAGTTGGGAAGTACAGATTGGGAGCAATTGTTCCACAGAAAGGGCACAGCAGACACTTGGAGACTATTTAAGGAGCAGTTGTTGCGAGTGATGCACAGATTTGTTCCTCTGACAGGTAAGAAGGGGTAAGATTAAGGAGCCTAGGATGACGAGAACAGAGGAGCTTCTTGTCAAAAGGAAGAAGGCAGCTTACATCAGGTGGAGGAAGCAAGGATCTAGCATAGCTTTAGAGGATTACAGGCTTACTAGAAAGGAGCTCAGAAATGGACTAAGAAGAGCCAGGAGTGGGCACGAAAAAGGCTTGGCAAGAAGGATTAGGAAGAACCCAAAGGCATTTTATTCATACGTGAGAAATAAGAGAATGACCAGGGAGAAGGTAGGGCCAATCAGGGATAGCGGAGGGAACTTGTGCGTGGGGGGGAAGCCCTAAATGTCAATAGGGACATTTAAGTGACTGCTGGACATGCACATGGACAGCAGTGAATTGAGGGGAGCGTAGGTTAGGTTATTTTATTTTAGATTAGGATTAATTTTGCTGCGGTTTTCACTGAGGAAAGTGACCTTGTTGTGAATGAGAACTTTTGAGGAGCTGGGAAACAGGCTTGCACAGATTGAGATTGAGGAAGTTGATGTGCTGGAAATTTTGGCAAACATTAAGATTGATAAGTCCCTAGGGCCAGGCCAGACCAGGCCAGACTTTCCTCATTCCTGAAGAAGGGCTTATGCCCGAAACATCGATTCTCCTGTTCCTTGGATGCTGCCTGACCTGTTGCGCTTTTCCAGCAACACATTTTCAGCCCAGACCAGATTTATCCTAGTCTGCTCTGAAAAGCGAGAAAGGAGGTTGCTAAGCCGCTGGCAAAGTTCGTTGCCTCCTCACTCCCAACGGGAATTGTAAGGAGGTGAATGTTGTTCCTCTTTTCAAAAAGGGGAATAGGGAAATCCCTGGCAATTACAGACCAGTCAGTCTTACGTCCGTGGTCAGCAAGATTTTGGAAAGAATTCTGAGGGATAGGATTTATGACTATTTGGAAAAGCATAGCGTGATTAAAGTCAGGTCATGCCTCACAAATCTTATTGAGTTCTTTGAGGAGATGACGAAAGTTGAGCAGTGGATGTGGTGTATATGGACTTGAACAAGGCATTTGATAAAGTTCCCCATGATAGGTTCATTCATAAAGTCAGGAAGTATGGGATACAGGGAGATTTGGCTGTCTGCATTCAGAATTGGTTGGCTGACAGAAGGCAGAGAGTGGGTGTAGATGGAAAGTATTCTGCCTGGAAGTCAGTGGTGAGTGGCGTTCCGCAGGGCTCAGTTCTTGGGGTCTGCTTTTTGTAATTTTTATAGATGACTTGGATGACGAGGTTGAGGGGTGGATAGGTAAAATTGCCGATGACACAAATGTTGGAGGTGCCGTTGAAGCAGAGTCAATAGGGACATTTAAGTGACTGCTGGACATGCACATGGGCAGCAGTGAATTGAGGGGAGCGTAGGTTAGGTTATTTTATTTTAGATTAGGATTAATCCTCGGCACAATATTGTGGGCCGAAGAGCTGTTCTTGCTATACCTTTCTATGTTCTATGTTCTAACACCTTAAACTATAGTGCCAGTCAATCCTGCCCAGGGGAAAAGTCTCTGGCTACCGACTCTATCCATGCCTCTCAGTGCCTTGTATACCTCGATCAGGTAATCTCTCTTCCTCCTTCTCTCCAGAGAGAAAAGTTCCAGCCTAGTCAACCTCTGTTCGTAAAACAAGCCCTCCAGTCCAGGCAGCATCCTGGTAAACCTTCTTTGCACCCTCTCCAAAGCCTCTGTATTTTTACTATAGTAGGGCGACTGGAACTGGACATAATATTCCAAGTGTGGTCTCACCAGGGTCATATCGAGCAGTAGCAAAACCTCACAACTCTTAAACTCGATCCCCCTGTTGATGAAAGCCAAAACACCATGTGCTTTCTTAGCAACCCTATCCACTTGGGTGCAACTTTGAGGGATAGTTGCACTTGAACACCAAGATTCCGCTGTTCCTGCACACTGACAAGAAGCCTGTCTTTAATCCTATATTCAGCATTCGAGTTCGACCTTCCAAAATGCATCACTTCGCATTTATCCAGGTTGAACTCCATCTGCCCCTTCTCAGTCCAGCTCTGCATCCTGTCTATGTCGAGCTACAGCCTGCAATAGTCCTCGATACTATCAACGGCACCTCCAACCTTTGTGTCATCTGCAAATTTATTAACACACCCCTCAATCTCCTCATCCAAATCATTTATAAAAATTACAAAAAGCAGAGGACCAAGAACAGAGCCCTGTAGGACACCACTCAACACTGACCTCCAGACAGAATAATTTCCATCTACAACCACTTCTGTCAGCCTTCTGTCAGCCAACCAAATCTGAATCCAGATAGCCAAATCTCCCTGTATCCCGTACCTCCTGACTTTATGAAAGTCTACCATGGGGAACCTTATCAAATGCCTTGCTGAAGTTCATATACACCACATCACTGCTCGACCTTCGTCAACTTGTCTCGTCACCTCCTCAAAGAACTCAATAAGATTAGTTAGGCATGACCTGCCCCTCACAAAGTCATGCTATGCTTTTCCAAATAGTCATAAATCCTAACCCTCAGAATTTTTTACAAAACCTTGTTGACCACAGACGTAAGACTGACTGGTCTGTAATTGCCAGGGATTTCCCTATTCCCCTTCTTGAAAAGAGGAACAACATTCGCCTCCTTCCAATCCTCCGGGATGACTCCCGTAGAGATTAAGAAAGCAAAGATCTTCGCCAGCGGCTTAGCAACCTCCTTTCTCGCTTCCTGGAGCAACCTAGGATAAATCTGGTCTGGCAATGGGGACTTACCAATCTTAATATTTGCCAAAATTTTCAGCACATCAACTTCATCAATCTTGATCTGTTCAAGCCTGTTTCCCACCTCCTCAAAATTCTCATTCACAACAAGGTCCATTTCCTTAGTGAAAGCTGAAGCAAAAAACTCATTTAGGGCTTCCCCTATCTGCTCAGACTCCACGCACAAGTTCCCCACGCTATCCCTGACCGGCCCTACCTTCTCCCTGATCATTCTCTTATTCCTTAGGAAGAAGGTAAGTTCGATACACAGGAAGTTGTGAATGCATGGAATGTGTTGCCAGCTGTGGTGGTGGAAGCAGAGTCATTAGGAACATTTAAGCCATTGCTGGACATGTACATGGACAGCAGTGAATTGAGGGGTGCGTCAGTTAGGTTATCTTATTTTAGAATAGGAATAATCCTCGGCACAAGATCATGGGTTGAAAGGCCTGTTCTGTGCTATACTTTTCTACGTTCTATTAAGCCTGTGAAGAGAAGGAATTTCTTCCCTGAGGATTGAGTCTTTGGAATTCCTTGCCACACTCTCTTTGTGTGTATTTTAAACTGAAATAGATTTTTGATCAGTAGGGGAGTCACCGGTTATGAAGAAAATGCAGGTAAATGGATGTGTTGGATCAGTTGTGATTTTATTGAACGGCTGGACAGCCTACTCCTGTTTTTAATTCTTATGGACTTAATTGTTTCTTTCAAGGTCCAGTCTTGTGAAGCCTTTTTTTTGTTGACTCATACTTAAGACCTTAGACTTTCTCAGCTTTGAATAACCAATTGAGATTTCTAACCAAGCACTTCGGGACTGGAAGTTTCACAAACTACACTCTTTCATTGAGGTAACTTATTTTTAAACTGCTTTGAACAATCTGCCTTTTCTCAGAGAGACAATGGTTGCATCTTACTTCAGTCAAAGTCACTTTCAGAACGCACACAAAAGATTTTGAACTATATTTTTAAAACATACTCATCATAGACTTTCCTATGCTAATGGTCTGAATGCTTATTCTTTCCAACCATAGGTCAATTAGCTATGGTAAATTGCCCACAGTATCTAGGGATGTGTAGATTAGATATATTAGGCATGGGAAATGCAGGATTACAGGGAATAAGGTTGGGGGTGATGGGTCTTAGTGAGGTGCTCTTCAGAGGTTCAAGATGGACTCAACAGAGAAATGGCCTTCTCCCGCAGTGTGGGGATTGTATGATTTTATGATCTCTATCAACATGCTTCCATTAATACATCTAGTGGGACATACTGGCTTAAAAATTATGATTCCAGAAAGAGCGACTAAGTTCATCTTTAAATTCCTTCACAAAAATGGACAAATATCCACATACTAGTAGTAGTTTAAACCGAACTATAAAGTGTACACATATAATGCACCTTTCATTAAACTTCTCACCCAAGAAGAATTAAAATGTATCTTTAAGAGGAATTTTCATTTCCTATTAACACTCCTTTTAAACACCATTTCTAAGTCACATTAATATAATATTGTATCACTCCCAAATATACAATGAATTTCATTCCAACCATATTTTTCAGATGCATTTACATCACAGTACTTGGTTTCCTTCATATGGACCATTGGTGTAGCATTCACGATAACATTTTATTTTCCAGGTACATGAATGATTCTTAAATTGTACAGACATACCTTGATTATCCGAAAATCGAATTACCCGAAGGAGATCTCAAGGTCCCGACAGAAACATTACATAAAAGACGTGCGTCCAATATTTATCGCATCTTTTGTTTACAGTGATTAAAAGTGCTGCCGAGAACAGTCCTGGACTGATGGGAGCGCAGGCACCATCTCAAAATGACTGACCTCCCACCCCGTCTCTCTCTTCACACACTTTCCCTGGAGTTCGACACAGGCGTATACCCTAAACCCCGCCCCCTAGTTAATCTCTCCAACATTGTCCTGTACAGGACAAAGGTGCAGCCTGTCAAAAAATTGTAGTAAAAAAGTTGTGTGTGTGTGCGCATTATTTGCAGACTCACCCCCAAAAAGGCAGTGGGGTGGTGTTGGATAGGTTTGGGGGCAGGTGGGGGCTCGTGTGCACTGTGCTGCTCGCTTGTCTCCTGAACGGGGAGCAGACTTAATAGAAAACTCCCCAGCCCCAGAGGAAAGGCATTGAACCAATTAACCAAATAATCAATTATCCGAACGAAATAGTGCCCGTCCATCTCGTTCAGATTATCGAGGTTCCCCCTGTATTGCTGAAGGATTAAGCATCACTGAAACAAATGTAAGCCCTTGATCCAAAATGTTTCAAAAAGTCAAAGGATTGTCTGTCATTTGTATAAATATTGATTTCTTCCATATTATAGAAGCTAGAAGGTGGCATGAAAAAGCCTTGGTGGGTGGGATTAAGGAAAACCCCAAGGCATTCTACACTTACATGATGAATAAGAGAATGATCAGAGAGAGGGTAGGGCTGATCAGAGATTGTGGAGGGAAGTTGTGGCCTGGTGTCGGAGGAGATAGGGGAGCTTTTAATGAATACTTTGCTTCAGTATTCAGTACTGAGAGGGACCTTGTCTTCTGTGAGGACAGTGTGAAACAGACTGATATGCTCTAACAAGTTGATACTAAGAAGAAGGATGTGCTGGAAAGTTTGAAATACATGAAGATAGTTAAGTCCCCTGGGCCAGATGGGATATGCCCTAGGTTGCTATGGGAAGCGAGAGGAGATTGCTGCGCCTTTGGTGATGATCTTTGCATCCTCACTGTCCACTCGAACAGTACCAGATGATTGGAGGGTGGGAAATGTTATTCCCTTGTTCAAGAAAGGGAATAGGATAACCCTGGGAATTACAGATCAGTCAGTCTTACATCGGTGGTGGACAAATTATTGGAGAGAATTCTGAGAGACAGTATTTATATATGTAGGTTTGCTCGCTGAGCTGGAAGGTTTGTTTTCAGACGTTTCATCACCATACTAGGTAACATCATCAGTGAGCCTCTGAATGAAGCACTGGTGGTTGGCCCACTTTCTATTTGTGTTTTGGTTTCTTTGGGTTGATGATGTCATTTCCTTTTCTTTTTCTCAGGGGCTGGTAAATAGGAATCAAGACAATGTATTTGTTGATAGAGTTCCGGCTGGAATGCCATGTTTCTAGGAATTCTCGTGCATGTCTCTGTTTAGCTTGTCCTAGGATAGATGTGTTGTCCCAGTCAAAGTCGTGTCCTTCTTCATCTGTATGTAAGGATACTAGTGAGAGTGGGTCATATCTTTTTGTGGCTAGTTGATGTTCATGAATCCTGGTGGCTAGTTGTCTGCCTGTTTGTCCAATGTAATGTTTGTTACAATCGCCAGACAGGGGTGTTCCCTTCCAGTCAGGGAACACTTCAGCGGTCAAGGACATTCGGCCTTGGATCTTTGGGTGACTATCCTTCAAGGCCAAGTTCAGGATACACAATAATGCAGAGTGGCCAAGCAGAGTCTGATAGCCAAGTTCAGTACCCATGACAATAGTCTCAACCGGGACTGTGTTCATTTCACACTACAGGTGACTCTACTACGCTACTATGCTATACACTCATTCTTACATCTTGGCAGATGTTCCCTCATACAGATGCTCTCTCAGGCACACACGCACTCCCTCTCACGGGCTTATACTGTCACACTCACGCATACACTATCAAGCACACACACAATTTCACTCTAGCGCACACATACACTCTCACTTCCTCACATGTACGCGCGTGCGCACAAGCACACACACAAGTGAATTTCCATTTGCAGAATTGTATTTGCAAATACATTTTAATTTGTTCAAAAGGCACACAATCTGAAGGCAGTCAATCCATGTGGCATTTTATAAATTACTATTTTGGAAATAGAACCAGTCTGACTCAAGTTTGAAGTAGCCAGATACTAATGTCACACCTTTAATGCATTGTCTGAGCTGAGATTTCACCTTTTTTTGATAAAACCTTAAGTTAACTTGGGAATGTGACGTGAAAGAAGTCCTGGGGATTTACATATTAATTAATCGAAAACTGCAATCCATTCTAAAAAACTAAAAACTTAACAGCAATCTACGTTTGTTAATATATTGTATAAGTTGTACGAAACTATGATCTTCTGCTATAAATGTTATGTCCTATGATCCTGCCCCACTAGCTACCTGATGAAGGAGCAGTGCTCTGAAAGTTGGTACTTCCAAATAAATCTGTTAGTCTATCACCTGAGGCCGTGTGATTTTTAACTTGGAAGGGTATCGACCAAGTGCAGGGAAATGTGGTTAGCATGGATAGATATTTTGGTCAGCATGGACCAGTTTGGGTTAAAGGGCCTATCTCCATGCTGTCGGACTCTATATATTCCCAAGCCATGTTTATCCTGCCCAAGTGTATCACCTCACACTTAGTCGGATTGAATTCCATTTGCCCAGCCTGAGATGAGTCCTCTTGTCGTTAAAGGCTATCTTCCTCATTGTTTACCATCTCACCAATTTTTGTATCACCTGCAGACTTCTACATTCAAGTCTAAATCAAGATATCAAAATACTAAAATATCATCAATATGTCTTCTGTCCCACTAAAGGTCTGAACATCTTTGATCATTGCTATACAACCATCAGAGATGTCTACCACTCCAACCCCTGTCCACATTTTGGAAAATCAGATCACAGCACTGTACTCCTCCTCCCAGATTACAAACAGAAAATGAAGCGTGAGGACCAGTATAGAAAATAGTGCAATGTTGGTCCGAGACAATGGAAGGGCTTCTAGGGGACTGTTTAGTCAGTGGACTGGTCCATATTCAGGAATTCAGTGGTGAACCTTATCGAAAATGCCACTACCATCACAGACTTCACCAGTAAAGGTGTAAAAGACTGCATGCCAAAGAAATTAATTCAATTATTCCCCAACTGAAAACCAGGAGATCCATTGCTGACTGAAATCCAGATGTGAGGCGTTGTTGTGTTTCAGTAAAAGACCACCTCATCAAATGAAAAAAACAAGATATATCAAGCCAGATTTCATTCAGGGATCATAACAATGTTCAAATAATTTAAACCCTTCCAATCTTCTGCAGAAAGCTGCAATACAAAGGGACCTGGGGAGACTTCTGCATGAAACACAAAAATGTAGCAGAGGTGCAGCAGGTAATCAGGAAGGCTTATGAAATGTTGGCTCTTACTTTCAGGAAGCAAGTGTATAAAATTACAATCGGTTCTGATATAATGCACATTTCTTCAATGTGAATTGGCTATAATGTTATTGAAGAATTTAGACCATTATTTGTAGAATGTGAACTTGGGAAATCAAAGATGACAGGGAAAGGGCAGGAAAGTGAACATGAGAAATGTCAAGTCAGCCATGATCCTACTGAATGGCAGAGCAAGCTTGAAGGGCCAAATGGCCTACTACTGTTTCTATTTCTTACGGTTTTTACCGTGGTCCTTAAATATAAATATGTATTCCCAACATGCTTCCATCTTCAAAAACGAAACACCATTTTCAAATGCAATTCATTGTGATTTTGGCATGTCATAATCAACATAAAACATAAAAAAAGTACTTTCACTCATTTTCACTCACTCGCTGTATGATATCCATAGTTTCTTGTCACTTTCTTAATCTCTAACTACTCCATAATTACACTCTTGCCAGTAGATTAATAATTGTATTATCTTTTCCAGCAATTTGAACAATATTTATATCATAATTTCCAATTTTCTCATATGATATTCCCCATGTGTTGATGTATATCAATACATGGTGCATATAAACTATAAAAGTATGTACAGTAACTACAAGTTATGTGATTATACTGTAAATGGAGCATTTTTAATCTAAATGGCATTACTAACATTGATGTATCCATAGCTCTTGCCACTATTCTTTCCATAAATCAATCTTTGTAAGGAAAGGAACACTGCCAATTTTATGAATAAATCTCCTAAGAAATTGAATTTCAATCTGTTTCTAATATTGCACTTATTTTTCTATAGTCTAAAAAGAATCTATTTGTCTTATTAGGTTTCAGAACTGATACCACTTAGGAACACCCTGCTGAATCAAATGATTTTCTAATACATCTAATGGGCTCAATGGTTAGCACTGCTGCCTCACAGCACCAGAGACTCAGGTTCAATTCCAACCTCAAGTGACCGTCTATATGGAGTTTGTACATTCTCCCTATGTCTGTGTGGGTTTCTGAGTGCTCTGTTTCCTCCCACGGTCCAAAGGTGTGCAGTTAGATGGATTGGCTATCCTAAATGGCTTATAATGTCCAGGGATGTATAGGCTAGGTGGGTTAGCCAGGGTAAATGTGGGTTATAGTGAGGGCTGGGGCTGGGGTAGGGTGCAGTTTGGAGGGTCAGTGTGGACTTGATGGGCTGGCTTCCTTCAGCGCTGTAGGAATTCTATGATATATGATTTATTTGACCTGTATTTCTGCAATCTTATTGTCAGCTCATGTCCATGCTGTACTGCGTGGGAAGCCCCTTTGCAATTCACTGGGAGGGTGTCCTGGAATTGCTGGCGCTAGATAGTACATGACCATAACATTCAGCGTTCAGTCTGAGAGTGAGAAAGTCTTCACAGTGTAGTTCTTCTTCAGTATTGACCCTCTAACAGTGTGATACTCTTTTCAGCTATGTCCTTCTGACAGTACGCCTTCCTTGGCACTGACCCCTCTGACAGAGACGTGCTCCCTCAGTATTGACTCTCCAACAGTGCAGCACCCTTAATACCAACCCTCTGACAACACCACCCTTCAAACAGTGCAATACTTCCTCTGTACTGCATTGTACTGTTGGCATGGATTATGTGGTTCAATTTTAGAGAGGTTTTGAAACACAACTTCCTGACTCAGAAGGAAGATCTACATTGGAGGTGCTGCAACAAACATGGTGAATTTAATTTCACTTCATGTATTGTTTTGGAAAAATACATTAAACAAACAAAGCACTTGGATTTATTGGCAGTATATAAAACTATGAAATTCAAATTAAAACTTTTGTATGCCTGAAGGCAGATAGTGCCTAAGTGTTGATTACAGCACATCCTCATTTGTGCCATCTTCACGTTAGTTATCTAAAGTGAAGAGGAAAGAGTTGACTCAACACCAAGGCAGTACCAACAAGAGGTGAAGACAGGTCCGTCACTGTATAACCCTAGGGTATGGTACAGGTCTGTTACTGTATAACAGTGGGGTACAGTGCATGAGATAGGTCTGTTAAAGTATAACACTGGGATATAAAGTTTGTGATAGTCTGCTACTGTATAACACTGGGTACGGGACTGGTGGGGACAGGACTATTACTGTATAACACTGGGGTACGGTATTGGTGGGGACAGGTCTGTCACTATATAAAATCGGGGTACAGTACTGGTGGGGGACAGGTCTGTCACTGTATAACACTGGATACAATACTGCATGGGGCAGTACTGTACTGTATAAGGACAGATGAGATGCACTGGATTAAAGGAAGGACCATAAATAAATACTTACAACGTATTTCAAGCATATATTTCTCAGCCTTTCAAGCCTGTTCCATAACAAAATGAGATCATGATTATTTTGCATTTAACTCCCATTTAGCAATTCTATTGACATAAGCCTGAAGGCAATAAATCTCACTGGGATACAGTTCCTGATGATGCTGACTCTCACTGGGATACAGTTCCTGATGATGTTGACTCTCACTGGGATACAGATCCTCAAGGGGCTGACTGTCACTGGGATACATTTCCTGAAGGTGCTGACTCTCACTGGGATACAATTCCTGATGGTGCTGACTCTCACTGGGATACAGTTCCTGATGATGCTGACTCTCACTGGGATACAGATCCTCAAGGGGCCGACTGTCATTGGGATACATTTCCTGAAGGTGCTGACTCTCACTGGGATACAGTTCCTGATGGTGCTGACTCTCACTGGGATTCAGTTCCTGATGGTGCTGATTCTCACTGGGATACAGTTCCTGATGGTGCTGACTCTCACTGGGATACAGTTCCTGATGGTGCTGACTCTCACTGGGAGACAGATCCTCAAGGGGCTGACTGTCACTGGGATACATTTCCTGATGGTGCTGACTCTCACTGGGATACAGTTCCTGATGGTGCTCTCACTGGGATATAGTTCCTGAAGGGGCTGACTCTCTCCATAATCGGGAGATAATGGAGGTATGTTAAAAATGCAGTAAATTAATTTTGGATGACTTTAATCTTCCTGTAAATTGGCATAACCATATTTGCAAAGGTAGTTATGAAGAAGAATGTATAAAGTGTATCCAACACAGTTTCCTTGAACAGTGTTTTTTGGATCCATCCAGGGTCAGGGTATTTTGGATCTGGTGATGGTTAATGCAACAAGTTTAATAAATGATCTCAAAGTAACATGATCAAACTTTATATCCAGTTTGACAGAGAGAAACCGGAGTCAGAAACAACTGTGCTGATCCTAGATAAGAATATTTGCATATGGGCAAGGATAGCATTGACTGGACTGGACTGGGAAAGGAGTTTAGCAAAAAAAGCAGTTGAGGTATAATGGTAGATGTCCCAAGAAAATAGTTAATAACACATTTCAAAAATACAACCCAGTGAAGAAGATGGGTTTGTGTAAGGGAATAAACTGACCACAATTAACCAAGGAAGTTAAGAGCAGTACCAGACTGAAAAAATAAATAGCTGAAAATGTGTTGCTGGAAAAGCGCAGCAGGTCAGGCAGCATCCAGGGAACAGGAGAATCGACGTTTCAGGCATAAACCCTTCTTCAGGACTTATGCCCGAAACGTCGATTCTCCTGTTTCCCTGGATGCTGCCTGACCTGCTGCGCTTTTCCAGCAACACATTTTCAGCTCTGATCTCCAGCATCTGCAGACCTCACTTTCTCCTGAAAAAATAAATATACAATATGGCAAGGATTAACAGTAAACCCAAGGATTGGGAAGGTTTTAAAAGCCAACAGAAGATGGTCAAGAAAATAATAGATGGAGAAAATAAACTTCAAAGGCAAACTGGTAAGTAATATAAACATGGACAGTAAGAGGTTCCTTCAGACAGAGGTCAAAGTGAACATAAGCCTTTTAGAGAAATGAGACTGGGGAACAAAATAAAAGGAGAACCAGGAAATGGCAGAGGTGTTGAATCAATGCTTTGCATCAGACTTCACAGTAGAGGAAACTAATAACATTCCAAACACACTAAATAATTAAGGGGCTCAGGAAAACAAATAGAATAACTACTACCAGAGGAAAAGTGCAAGGGAAATTAATGGGGCTAAAGACCAATAAGTCCCCTGAAACTAATGGGTTGCAACCTAGGATAGAAGGAGCAGCTATAGAGATGGTGGATGCCAGTAATAAGCTTCCAATAATCCTTAGATAAGTCACAGTGGAATAGAAATATTTCGATGTAACAGTCTCATTCAAAAACGGAGACATAAAGAACAGTATCCATAGGCCACTTTGCTTCACATTTATTATTGGGGACGTAAAGCTGTGTTATTTACTCATTGTAAGTGTTGTTTACACTGCTGCTTTCTCAAGTAATTGTGCAAGTCTAGATTATAGACGAGCTGAAGCCAAGAACTACGTACAAATGGAACTTTGGCCAGCAACAAGCAGCTGATTTGTCAATGGGCTAGTGACCAGTTATTGATAACAGAGGCCTTTGCCTGGCAACATGTGTGTGACTGGCTCATAGGAAGCTGAATAGCTTGGGGTCAGATAAGATAAGAAGCCATCAGACCTCTGCAAAGCCAGCAGCTGTCTATTCTCTCTGTAGTAAATAAAACCTCAGCCTGAGGAAAGCCAGCTGAGTTTTCCTTCAGTCATTGCTGTACGTTGTTGCTCTTAACCAGTAAGTCGGACACTTTACAATTGTTAAGGGGAGAAAGTGAGGACTGCAGATGCTGGAGATCAGAGCTGAAAATGTGTTGCTGGAAAAGCGCAGCAGGTCAGGCAGCATCCAAGGAACAGGAGAATCGACGTTTCGGGCATAAGCCCTTCTTCAGGAATGAGGAAAGTGTGTCCAGCAGGCTAAGATAAAAGGATGAACTCAGATTTCTCCAGTTTCCTCATTTCCCCTCCCCCCACCTTGTCTCAGTCAAATCCCTCGAACTCAGCACCGCCTTCCTAACCTGCAATCTTCTTCCTGACCTCTCCGCCCCCACCCCACTCCAGCCTATCACCCTCACCTTGGCCTCCTTCCACCTATCGCAATTCCAAAGCCCCTCCCCCAAGTCCCTCCTCCCTACCTTTTATCTTAGCCTGCTGGACACACTTTCCTCATTCCTGAAGAAGGGCTTATGCCCGAAACGTCGATTCTCCTGTTCCTTGGATGCTGCCTGACCTGCTGCGCTTTTCCAGCAACACATTTTCAACACTTTACAATTGTTAACCAATCACCTCGTATTGCCTGCAAGTGAAAAGTAGCTGGAAAAGAATGATCATGGAGCAGCAGGTCCTGACGAGCCAAAAGGACCAATTCAGCAAACCTGTGTTCAGGGTCCATTCAACTGCTTTCCATGCCCTTCCTTCCAAAGATAACATGTGTGTTTTTCTTTCTATCTTTGTCTATATGTGTGTTTGGGAGTTTATAAGGGCATTAAGACTTAGTAAGAATGAGTAAAGTTATATGTCAGTGGTTTCATAACTGTTTATCTGAAGTTAGAATCTATTTATTTGTAACAAATACTCATTCTTGTTAAATACAGAATCCTGGTTCATGCTTTTTGTCAACCCAGGCCTGAAAGACCGAAAATTAGGGAATTCTGCATAATTTTACAAATTTTAATTTCTGCGACAAGTCCAAGATTAGCAGAGCTTGATTTCAAGCATGCTACCCCAGCGAGGTGGAACAGAAAAATGTTAAGAGTCCATTATGAAGGATCTAATAGACATAACATTCAAACAGAGTCAACATGGATTCAGGAAAGGGAAATTATGTTTATCATTACATCTCAGTGAGGAGGTAACAAGCAAGACAGATAGAGGAACACCAAGAAACGTAATTATGGGTGACTTCAACTTCCCCAACATTGATTGGAACCTCCTGAGCGCAGATTGTCTGGATGGAGCCGATTTTGTCAGGTGTGTACAGGAAGGATTCCTGACTCAATATGTAGATAGGCCAACTAGGTGGGAGGCCATATTGGATTTGGTGCTGCATAATGAACCTGGCCAGGTGTCAGATCTCTTGGTGGGAGAGCATTTTGGTGACAGTGACAACACAGCCTCAGCTTTACCACAGCCTTGGAGAGGGATAGGAACAGACAATATGGGAAGGTATTTAATTTGAGATGGGGAACTTATACTGCTATCAGGCAAGAGTTGTGGAATTGGGAACAATTGTTCTACAGGAATTGCACAACAGAAATGTGGAGGCTGTTTAAGGATTTCATGTTGCAAGAAAAAGCCTTGGTGGGAAGGATTAGGGAAATCTCAAAGGCATTCTAGACTTACGTGAGGAATAAGAGAATATCAGAGAGAGGGTAGGCTGATCAGGGATAGTGGAGGGAACTTGTGCTGGAGTCTGAAGAGGTGGGGGTGGGGCATAAATGAGTTTTTTGCTTCAGTATTCACCAGGGAGAGGGACCTTGTTGATAGTAAGAACACTGTGGACCAGGTTAATAGGCTTGAACAGATTGATATTAAGAAAGTGGATGTGCTGGAAAATCTGAGAAGCATCAAGATAGGTAAGTCCCAGGACCAAATCAGAGATATCCAAAGTTACTATGGGAAGCAAAGAATGAGATTGCTGTGCGTCTGGCGATGATCTCTGCATCCTCACTCTCCATGAGAGGAGTATTGGATGATTGGAGGGAGGTGAATGTTTGTTCCTCTGTTCAAGAAAGGGAATAGGAAAATCCCTGGAAATTACAGACCAGTCAGTCTTGTGGTAAGCAAGGTTCTGAGAGATAGGATTTATGACTATATGGAAAAACATAGTTTGATTAAAGATAGTCAGCATGGCTTTGTGGGGGGTAGATCATGCCTCACAAGCCTTACTGAATTCTTTGAGGATGTGACGAGACAGGTTAACGAAGGTTGAGCAGTGGATATGGTGTATATGGATTTCATTAAGGCATTTGATAAAGATCCTCATGGTAGGCTCATTCAGAAAATTAGGAGGTATGGGATACAGGGAAATTTGGCTGGGTACAGGATTGGCTGGCCAAAAGATGACAGCTAGTGGTAGTGGATGGAAGGTATTCTGCCTGGAGGTTGATGACCAGTGGTGTCGCACAGGGATCTGGTCTTGGGCCTCTGTTCTTTGTAGATTTTATAAATGACTTGGATGAAGAAGTGGAAGAGTGGGTTAGTAAATTTGCCGATGACACAAAGGTCAGCGGTGTTGTAGATAGCGACGAGAGCGGTTGCAAGCTATTGACAGAATGCAGAGCTGGGTTGACAAGTGGCAGATGGAGTTCAACCTGGGTAAATGTGAAGTGATTCATTTTGGAAGGGTGAGTTTGAATCTGAATGCTGAATATAGAATTAAAGACAGGTTAGACCACACTTGGAATATTGTGTCCAGTTCTGGTCGCATCATTATAGGAAGGATGTAGATGCTTTCGAGAGGGTGCAGATGAGACTTACCAGGATGATGCCTGGATTGGAGGGCATGTCTTATGAAGAGAGGTTGAGTGAGCTCGGGCTTTTCACACTGGAGAGAAGGAAGAGAGGTGATTTTATAGAGGGGTACAAGGTAATGAGAGGCATAGATAGACTAGATAGCCACAGACTTTTCCCCAGGGCAGAAATGGCTGTCATGAGGGGTCACCATTTTAAGGTGACTGAAGGAAGGTTTCGGGGAGATGTCAGAGGTAGGTTCTTTACACAGAGAGTGGTGGGTGTGTGAATGCACTGCCAGCAGTGGGTTTAGAGTCAGAGACATTTAAGCGACTGCTGGATAAGCACAAGGACGGTAGTAATTTGAGGAGTGTATAGATTAGGTTGATCTCAGATTAAGATAAACGCTCAGCACAACATCGTGGGCCAAAAGGCCTCTACTGTGCTGTACTGTTCTATGTTCTATAACGGATTTCCAAAAGGCATTCAAGAAGGTACCACACAGATGGCTACTTAATAAGAGAAGAACCCATGGTGTTGGAGGTAGTGTCTTCGTGTGGATAGAAGATTGTCTAAAAAACAGAAGACAGAGCTTGGAAAAGGAGGCATTTTCAGGGTGGCAACCTGTAATTGGGGTATACAACAGGGATGTATCGGGGCCATAATTATTTACTACGTATATTAATGACTTTGCGATTTGGGAGTCATGGAGATGTACAGCATGGAAACAGACCATTCGGTCCAACTCGACCAGATATCCCAACCCAATCTAGTCCCACCTGCCAGCACCCGGCCCATATCCCCCCAAACTCTTCCTATTCATATACTCATCCAGATGCCTTTCAAATGTTATAATTGTACCAGCTTCCACCACTTCCTCTGGCAGCTCATTCCATACACGTACCACCCTCTGTGTGAAAAAGTTGCCCCTTAGGTCTCTTTTATATCTTTTCACTCTCACCCTAAACCTTTGCCCTCTAGTTCTAGACTCCCCACCGCAGGGAAGAGACTTTGTCTATTTATCCTATCCATGCCCCTCATGATTTACAAATCTCTTTCAGGTCACCCCCTCAGCCTCCAATGCTCCAGGGAAAACAGCCCCAGCCTATTCAACCCCTCCTGATAGCTCAAATCCTCCAACCCTGGCAACATCCTTGTACATCTTTTCTGAACCCTTTCAAGTTTCATAATATCCTTCCGATAGAAAGACCAAATTTGCACGCAATATTCCAAAAGTGACCGATCCAATGTCTTATACAGCCGGAACATGACCTCCCAACTCCTGTACTCAATACTCTGACCAATAAAGGAAGCACATCAAATGCCTTCTTCACTATCCTATCTACCGGCAACTCTACTTTCAAGGAGCTATGAACCCACACTTCAAGGTCTCCTTGATCAGCAACACTCCTCAGAACCTTACCATTAAGTGTATAAATCCTGCTAAGATTTGCTTTCCCAAAATGCAGCACCTCACATTTATGTGAATTAAACTCCATCTGCCACTTCTCAGCCCATTGGCCCATCTGGTCAAGATCCCATTGTAATCTGAGGTAACCCTCTTCGCTGTCCACTACACCTCCAATTTTGGTGTCATCTGCAAACTTACTAACTGTACCTCTTATGCTCGCATCCAAATCATTTATGTAAATGACAAAAAAGTAGAAGACCCAACACCGATCCTTGTGGCACTCCACTGGTCACAGGCCTCCAGTCTCCATCACCACCCTCTGTCTTCTACCTTTGAGCCAGTTCTGTATCCAAATGGTTAGTTCTCCCTGTATTTCGTGAGATCTAACCTTGCCAATCAGTTTCCCATGAGAACCTTGTTGAACGCCTTATTTGTGAAAAGGTTGTTTCCCCTTAAGAAGAGTCTAAGAACAAAGCACACAACCTCCAAGGAAGGGATAACCAAGTTAAGACACAGATGAGAGGGAATGTCTTCTCTCACAGGGGAGTTCTCGCAAACAGCTGCTGAGATTCAATCATTGAGTATACTCAAGACAGTTTCGAAGGCTGCTGACTGGTACTGGGATACAGTTCCTGAAGGTGCTGACTCTCACTGGGATATAGTTCCTGAAGGTGCTGACTCTTACTTGGATACAGTTCCTGATGGTGCTGACTCTCACTGGGATACAGTTCCTGATGGTGCTGACTCTCACTTGGATACAGATCCTGAAAGGGCTGACTCTCACTGGGATACAGTTCCTGATGGTGCTGACTCTCATTGGGATACAGTTCCTGAAGGGGCTGACTCTCACTGGAATACAGTTCTTGAAGGGGCTGACTCTCATTGGGACACAGTTCCTGATGGTGCTGACTCTCACTGGGATACAGTTCCTGAAGGGGCTGATCGTCACTGGGATACAGTTCCTGAAGGGGCTGATTGTCACTGGGATACAGTTACTGAAGGTGCTGTCTCTCACTGGGATACAGTTCCTGAAGGGGCTGACTCTCACTGGGGTACAGTTCCTGAAGGAGATGACTCTCACTGGGATACATTTCCTGAAGGGGCTGATTGTCACTGGGATACAGTTACTGAAGGTGCTGTCTCTCACTGGGACACAGTTCCTGAAGGGACTGATTGTCACTGGGATACAGTTCCTGAAGGTGCTGTCTCTCACTGGGGTACAGTTCCTGAAGGAGCTGACTCTCACTGGGATATAGCTCCTGAAGGGGCTGACTCTCACTGGGATACAGTTCCTGACGGTGCTCTCGCTGGGACACAATTCCTGAAGGGGCTGACTCTCACTGGGATACAGTTCCTGAAGGTGCTGACTCTCACTGGGATACAGTTCCTGAAGGGGCTGACTCTCACTGGGATACAGTACCTGATGGTGCTGACTCTCACTGGGATATGGTTCCTGAAGGGGCTGACTCTCGCTGGGATACAGTTCCTGAAGGTACTGCCTCTCACTGAGTGACGGTTCTCCACTGGGATACAGTTCCTGAAGGTGCTGACTCTCACTGGGATACAGTTCCTGAAGGGGCTGACTCTCACTGGGGTACAGTACCTGATGGTGCTGACTCTCACTGGGATACAGTTCCTGAAGGTACTGCCTCTCACTGAGTGACGGTTCTCCTTGAAATGTTGATGTTGACTCCCTAGAATCCAGTGTGAACAGAATAAATGTGACCTCTGTAAGTAATGTTAATGTGGCCAGTTACATTTCCATGGGTTTGACCTGGGAATCTTCAGACATTTGCCAAGCTTTTCACAACCAGGAGGCGCCCAATTCTGATGGTAAAAAATGGAAGACATTAAATAATAATTTCTCAAACATCGTTATTTATGCACCCCCCCCCCCCTTACTCATCCTCTCTTTATTCATAACCTGGCAAAGTCTAACCACTTTGTAGAATGTGTATATGGGCTTTTGACTTTGACATCTCAGTCCTCACATTATTGGTTCACAACTTTCCTCACTCGTGAACTGTTATACCAGGCTCCATGCCAGCCTGTCGGGCTGCTTAATCCTCTTTGGCCTTTTATGTTGTCACAGTTAAGATTGAGTTGAGACACCAGTTATTCCCTATGAGGAAGCTTCAAATATTAATTAATATAATTTAAAACCAAGGAGTCAGGGCTAACATGGACATCAGGAAACTTCCCATCCAAAGAGGAATTACCTGAAATATATTCTGAGAGAAGGACACCGAAATGGATACAAATCGAACCCCATTCATGCTTCAGAAGAGAAATGCAATTAGATAGGGTAGACAGATGGGTAAAAAGAGAAAATAGAATGAATTTATATTTCCAAAGCTCTTCGTAGCTAATAAAGCACTTTGGAAATGTAATCACTGTTGTAATGACATGTAACAGTTTGATTATTAATAATGAAGAATTAATATAGTCATTGTTGTAATGACATGTAGCAGTTTGATTATTAATGAAGAATTAATGTAGTCGTTATTGTAATGGCATGTAATAGTTTGATTATTAATGACGAAGAGCAAGAGCTTTTCAATAGGAAGAGGGGTCTGAGCCAAGGTAAAGTGGAACTAAAGATCAGGAAAAGCTATGACAGAGCAATGTGTGATGGTTAATGAGGAGATGCTTCAGGTACAGGCTTGGTACATTCCAACAAAAGTGGAGGGCAGGGAAACCAAAGCCTTGCACCTTGGATAATGAGGCAAAGTATTTCACGAACAGGAAAGAAAAAGAGGGTGTATTATAGATATTAGGTGAATTTTTAAAGCAAACAGATGGCCAAATACAATAATTTAAGATGGATATTGAAGAGGAAAATAAATGGCAAAGAGTGCAAGGTCATAGACTGGCAGTAATGTAAAATCAAAATCTAAATTCTTCTATCCACTTGTAAATAGTACGATGCAGTTTGAGACATGGTGAGGCTTATTAGGGACAAAGAGGGTCATATGTGCTTGAGTATTTTGTGTCAAAGTTTACTATTGGTCGAAGCAGAGATACTAGAGGTAATGAATAGTGTGAATATTGTCGGGCATGATATACTGGAAAGGCTAGTGATACATTGCCTGGTCTGAATAGCACGCATCCCAGGTTACAGAAGGAAGTGATGGTGACAGTTGCAGAAGGGCTTGCCATAATCTTCAAGTGTGGTGCTGGTAAAGCACAGCCGGTCAGGCAGCATCTGAGGAGCAGGAGAGTCGAAGTTTCAAGCATAATCTCTTCATCAAGACATTCCTGGTGAAGAGCTTATGCTTAAAATGTTGACTCTCCTACTCCTCGGATGCTGCCTGACCAGCTGTGCTTTTCCTGCACCACACATTTTCATTCTGATCTCCAGCATGTAAGGACAGTCCTAGCTGGCACAGGATGACCAGTTTAACATCAGTTATATATAAGGTTTTCAAACAAAAACAACGAAACTTAACAGGCACTTGGACAGATTTGAGTTAGTTTCAGGACAGAATGCATGGATATGTAGAAGGCAGGTAACGTTTGACAAATTGACTTATCTTACTGAGTTGACAGAGAAGGATGATGAGAGAAAAGCAGGAGATTTTACCTGTATGAATTTTAGGCAAAGTACAACAAAATAGGCAGGTTGACAACTTTCATGTGCAAGGGACAATTTCAACTTTTATAGTCAGAATAAAAATTGGAAGAACTATAAACTTCAGAATTGTTCTGTATTCTGAAAAAGAGTCATACCAGACTCAAACAGTAACTCTATTTTTCTCTCCACAAATGCTGCCAGCCCTGCTGAGTTTCCCCAGCATCCTCTGTATTTGTTTCAGATTTCCAGTATTCACAGTATTTTACCTTTTTTTGTGGATTTTTGATTTTGGGCAGTGTGCATATGGTATTGGGAGTTATTAAGTGTGGGGAAACCTGTTAGACACAGTGGGATTGAGGGAGGGTTGAGGGGAAAGCTAATGGCAAATGATTGAATGAGAAAGGGGAATAGGGAAGATGAGTTGTTCTGAGCAGAAGCACATCCTGTACAAGGTGTGACCAGAGGGTGGCAGTAATGCTGCAGCTGGAATTTTTATCCCCCAGCAAAGCCTGGTACTTGAATGATTTTTATATAAAAGCTGTGATTGATAGTTTATGTTCTCTCTTTTGTGCTGAACATGTGGTATAAAAATGATTTTGATCACTCACCATAACAGCCTGGTCACAGACATTTAGCTGCGGCTCTCCTGGCACCAGCGAAGATTTGTGATGTTGCACGATGTTTGTGATCTTTCTCATTGCTGTCTCATACTCTTGGTGGGAAAACCTGCAATATCAGGGAGAGGTAATCCGAGATGGAGAGAGAGAGAGAGAGAGAATAGAAGATAACAGAGAACAAACACAGAAAAACAGAGAAAAAGAGAAGTGAACAGAGAAGAAGGGAGGAGTTGCTCTCAATTTGTGTCTGTACACAGTCGTTCGCACTGTACTGTGAGATAACCTTCTTCAATTTCCACACACCACCAATTATGGTGTCATCTGCAAACTTATGAACCATTCCTCTTATATTCACATCCAAATCCTTTATAAAAATGACAAAAAGTGTGGATCCAGCACCAATCCTTGAGGGACACCACTGGTCACAGGCCTCCATCACCACCCTCTGTCTCCTACCTTCAAGCCAATTTTGATTCCAAATGGTTAACTCTCCCTGGGTCCCATGTGATCTAACCTTACTAACCAGTCCACCATGTGGAAATACATCAAACGACTTGCTGAAAATTATCAACACAACAGCCACCAAACTGCCTTCATCAAACTTCTTTGTCACTTCTTCAAAAAACTTCAGTCAAGACACTGGTGGGCATCGTTGGCTGGGCCAGCATTTATTGCCCATCCCTAACTGCTCTGAGGAGGTAGTGCTGAACTGCCTTCTTGAATTGCTTCAACCCATGTGCTGTGAGTTGAGGCACAATGCTATTTGGGAGGGAATGCCAGAATTTTGACACTGTGACAGCAAAGAAACAGTGATATATTTCCCGGTCAGGATGGTGAGTAGCTTGGACAAAAACTTGCAGGTAGCGGTGTTCACACATATGTCCCGTCCTTGCCCTTCTAGACTGAAGTGGTCGTGGGTTTGAAAGGTGCTGTCGAAGGAGCATTTCTGCAGTGAATCTGGAGATGGTACATATTGTTGCTACTGTGCATTGGTGGTAGAGGGAGTGAATGCAATTGGTGCCAATCGAGCGGGCTGCTTTGTCCTGAACTGTATCAAGATCCTCAAGTGTTGCTGGAGCTGCCCCCATCCAGGCTTATTCCATCACACTCCTGACTTCTACCGTGCTGTAGATGGTGGACATGCTTTGGGGAGTCAGGAGGTGATTACTCTCTGCAATATTCCTCGCCTTTGACCTGCTTTTGCTGCCACTGTGTTTATGTGGTGAATCCAATTCAGCTTCTGGTCAATGGTAAACTCCCAGGATGTTGATCGAGGGAATTCAGTGATGGTAACACCACTGAATGGCATGGGGTGGTGGTTAGATAGTCTCTTGGAAATGGTCACTGACTGGCATTCATGTGGCACCAATGTTACTTGTCACCATCAACCTAGATCTTCTTGTATTTGAACATGGACTCCTTCAATATCTGAGGGGTCACGAATGGTGCTGAACATTGTGCAATCCTCAGTGAACATCCCCACCTCTGACCTTATGATTGAAAGAAGGTCATTGGTGAAGCAGCTGAAGATGTTTGGGCCGAGGACACTACCCTGAGGAACTCCTGCAGATGTGTCCTGGAGCTGAGATGATTGACCTCCAACAATGAAAACCAACCAGCCCCCTGATTCCTGTTTTGCAAGGGCTTCTTAATGCCACGCTCAGTCGAATGCAGCCTTGATGTCACAGGCTGTCATTCTCACCTTCCCTCTGGAATTTAGGTCTTTTGTCCGTGTTTGAACCAAGGCTGTCATGAGGTCAGGAGCTGAGTGGCCCTGATAATACTCCAACTGGGTGTTACTGAGCAGATTATTGCTGTCTTTCCTCCTTATTCACTCTCCCCTGCTGTCTCTCCCTCTCTTTCATTTACTCACAGAATCACATAGTACAGAAGAGGCCCATTAGCTTACTGAATCGTTATTGCAAAGCTACATTAAATCTACATTTTGTTCTTTATTCATTCATGGGATGAGGATGTTGCTGGCAAGACCAGCATTTGTTACCACGAGACCATCGCCTCCCTTGTAGTCCCACTTTCCAGCACGAGCTCCACAGCCTTGAATATCATGACATTTCATATGCTCATCCAAGTAGTTTTTTAATGTTGTGAAGACAACAGAGGAGAGTGAATAAGGAGAAAGCCAGCAATAGAGTCATATAGATGTACAGCATGGAAACATTCCCTTCGGTCCAACCCGTCCATGCTGACCAGATATCCCAACCCAATCTAGTCCCACCTGCCAGCACCCGGCCCACATCCCTCCAAACCCTTCCTATTCATATACCCATCCAAATGCCTCTTAAATGTTACAATTGTACCAGCCTCCACCACTTCCTCTGGCAGCTCATTCCATACACGTACCACCCTC
>NC_057726.1:1564980-1571897 GCF_004010195.1 Chiloscyllium plagiosum | reverse complement strand
TCTCTCTCTCTCTCACTAACTCTACCATGCTGTCTGTCTCTCTCTCGCTAACCTTCCTCCAGGTGTCTCTTAGTAACTTTCCCATGCTGTCTCAAGTGTGTGTCTCTCTCTCTCTCTCTGTGTTACTCTCTGTCTCTCTCACTGTACTGTGCATTCCCTCGCCTGCTTACTCTCTTGCACACTCTCTCTCTCTCCTGTGTGCTCACTCTCCCACTAGATCTCCAGCACTGGCACTGGCACTCCCTTTAACTTCCCCAAAACATCCCTCTCCAATGATTAAAAGGAACTCATATGCACAGAGTTTACTGAATCAAGAGCTCTGGCTGATCTAATCCTTTACCCAGGGTCACCTAGAACTCAGCAAGATGGAATCTAGGTTATTGAGCTCAAAGTAGCTCGACATCACATAGCTAGAAGACTAATATACTAACAATTAACACTAACAATATGCTGTTCTAACCATTTCTGAGGCTCCTGATTTTTGATGCTGCAAACTACTCATAGGAAGATCAGGCTGCCAGATAGAATCAAACATAGAAAAAGGTGATCATTCTGCCCACCAAGTTTGTGCCACCTTTTTCAGGATGGAATCTAGTCGAGGGTTTCAGGGGTTTATTTACAGAATAACAGATAGATACTGGGAGTGAGTTACAAACTGGAATCTAATTGAGGGGTTTGAGTTGTTTTAATATAGGATAAATGGAAGTAAGTTCAAGATTGAATTCTAATCAAAGGGTTCGGTGTGGTTTATATATAAAACCATGCTGGGAGTTTTCTAAAGGCCTCTGAATAGTCCCAGAGATGTAGAGAAAAGGTTAGCAAAGATGATTCTCGCTAGGAGTGAGAGAGGCAGGGTAGTTGTCATGGGGGACTTCAACTATCCAAATATTGACTGGGATCACTACAGTACGAGTACTATAGATGGGTCAGTTTTTGCCCAGTGTGTGCAGGAGGGCTTCCTGACACAGGATGTAGACAGGCTACAAGGGGCGAAGCCACTTTAGATTTAGTATTGGGTAACGAGCCTGGCCAGGTGTTAGATGTGGAAGTAGGTAAGCACTTTGGAGACAGCGATCACAATTCTGTCAAGTTTATTTTAGTGATGGAAAGGGATGGGTGTACTCCACCGAGCAGGAGTTACAGCTGGGGGAAGGGAAATTATGATGCAATTAGGAAAGATTTAGGAAGCGTAGATTGGGGGAGGAAACTGCATTAAAAATGTGGAGCTTATGCAAGGAAAAGCTCCTGTGTGTCCTAGATAAGTATGTACCTGTCAGGCAGGGAGGAAGACATAGAATGCGTGAGCCGTGGTTTACTAAGGAAGTGGAATCTATGGTCAAGAAGAAGAAGAAGACTTATGTTAGGACAAAATGTGAAAACTCAGATAGGGCGCTTGAGGGTTACAAGGAAGCCAGGGAAGACCTAAAAAGAGAGCTCAGAAGAAGACATGACAAGTTGTTGGCGAATAGGATCAGGGTTAATCCTAAGGCATAGGTATGTCAGGAATAAAAGAATGACGAGAGTTAAATTAGGGCCAATCAAGGATAGTAGTGGGAAGTTGTGTGTGGAGGCAGAGGAGATAGGGTAAACACTAAATAAATATTTTTCAACAGTGTTCAACATAGAAGATGACAATGTTGGCGAGGAAGATACAGAGATACTTTCATCTAGACTAGAAGAGATTGAGGTTCATAAGGAAGAGGTATTGGAATTATTACAGAATGTGAAGATTGACAAGTCCCCTGGGCCAGATGGGATCTATCCTAGGATCCTCTGGGAAGCAAGGGAAGAGATTCCGAGCCCTTGGCATTGATCTTCAAATCATCATTGTCTGCAGGAATAATGCCTGAGGACTGGAGGATAGCAAATGTGGTTCCTCTGTCAAAAAGGGTAGTCGAGACAACGCTGGTAATTACAGAGCAGTGAGTCTCACTTCAGTTGTTGGTAAAGTGTTGGAAAAAGTTACAAGAGATAGGATTTATAACCATCTAGAAAATAATAATCTGATCAGGGACAGTCAGCACGGTTTAGTGCAGGGTAGGTCGTGCCTAACAAATCTTATTAGTTTTTTGACAAAGTGACCAAACAGGTAGATGAGAGTAAACCGGTTGATGTGGTGTATATGGATTTCAGCAAGGCATTCGATAAGGTTCCCCACAGTAGGCTATTATACAAAATGTGGAGGAATGGGATTGTGGGAGACATAGCAGTTTGGATAAGTAATTGGCTTACTGAAAGAAAACAGAGGGTTGCAGTTGATGGAACATGTTCATCTTGGTGTCCAGTTACTAGCGGCGTGCCACAAGGGTCAGTGTTAGGTCCACTGCTGTTCGTCATTTTTATAAATGACCTGGATGAGGGCATAGAAGGGTGAGTTAGCAAATTTGCGGACAACACTAAAGTAGGTGGAGTTGTGGATCGTGATGAAGGATGTAGTAGGTTGCAGAGAGACATAGATAGGATGCAGAGCTGGGCTGAGAGGTGGCAAATGGAATTTAATGTGGACATGTGTGAGGTGATACACTTTGGACGGAGTAATCAGAATGCAGAGTACTGGGCTAATGGTAGGATCCTAGGGAGTGCAGATGAGCAGAGGGATCTCCATGTCCATGTACACAGATCCCTAAAAGTTGCCACCCAGATTGATAGGGTTGTTAAGAAGGCATACAGTGTTTTGGCCTTTATTAATAGAGGGATTGAGTTCCGGAACCAGGAGGTTATGCTGCAGCTGTACAAAGCTCTGGTACGGCCACACTTGGGAGTATTGTGTACAGTTCTGGTTACTACATTATAAGAAGGATGTTGAAGCTTTGGAGAGGGTGCAGAGGAGATTTACTAGGATGTTGCCTGGTATGGAAGGAATGTCTCATGAGGAAAGGCTGAGGGCCTTGAGGCTGTTCTCGCTAGAGAGAAGGTTGAGAGGTGACTTAATAGAGACATACAAGATAATCAGAGGGTTAGATAGGGTGGACAGGGAGAGCCTTTTTTCAAGCATGGGGAAGGCAAACACGAGGGGACACAGCTTTAAAGTGAGGGGAGAGAGGTATAAGACAGATGTCAGAGTAGTTTCTTTACTCAGAGAGTAGTAAGAAAATGGAATGCATTGCCTACAATGGTAGTAGATTCGCCAAGTTTAAGCTCATTTAAGTCTTCATTGGACAGGCATATGGATGTAAATGGAATAGTGTAGATGGATGGGCTTCAGATTAGAATGACAGGGCGGCGCAACGTCGAGGGCCGAAGGGCCTGTACTGCGCTGTAATGTTCTAAAAAAAAAACAAGATAAATAACCTGGAATGAGTTACAAGCCAGAATCTAATCTAGGGGTTCAGGTGGGGGAGGGTTATACATTAAATAATAGACAACTGGAAGAGAATTACAGGCTGGATCCTTATTGACAAGTTCAGACTAGTTTATATGTAAAATAACAAATACCTTGAATGAGATATAGACTGGAATGTAATTGAGGAATTCAGGAAATAAGGATAGTTTATAAGTAAAATAACAGATACCTGGGAGAGAGTTACAGACTAGAATTTGATTTGGGGAGGTTTATCTCGAGAATAAAAGACAGCTGAAAGCTGAGCCTCTCTCCATCTGTTCCTCTCACCTGATTGGGTATCTCTCTCCAGGATCCCTCCCAAGATGGAAGAGCAGGGGCTGGATGGTGTAGTCCTTTTGATCATGTGTTGTGACACCGGTCACATTCTGTCCTGGGCAGAAGTTAATTCCCTGAAATTATATAAAAAAGATTTAAGTTTTGAGAAAATTCCTGTTGAAACCTTTCAATCACTATGTTCTGAAAAAATGTGACTAGTGAAAACATTGGGATTAGAGAATCTTTGGAGAGCATGTGTGAGCCCCTAGAACACTGAGCCCAATCAGTACAGGAACAGCAGGAGGCCATTCAGCCCATCATGGCTGCTCCACTATTAAATCAAGCCATGGCTGATCTGTACCTCAAACCCCTTGACTCAGTTTAATTTAGTACACTTTAGATACCCTCATCCAACAAAAAGCTCACACACGCACACACACACACACACACCATGGAAACAGACCCTTCGGTCCAACCCGTCCATGCTGACCAGATATCCCAACCCAATCTAGTCCCACCTGCCGGCACTCGGCCCATTTCCCTCCAAACCCTTCCTATTCATATATCCATCCAGATGCCTTTTAAATGTTGCAATTGTACCAGCCTCCACCACTTCCTCTGGCAGCTCATTCCATACACGTACCACCCTCTACTCACGATTGCAGACTTTCTGTAGGTCACACTTAAAAACAATACACTTATCTGCCTCTGTGCTGTGAACTTTGCCCAAATAGTTCCTCCAAGATCAATTGTGAATTTCACTATTTGCTAATTTTCCCAGACACACTCCGATGTCCAACAATACACACATTCAAACAGCAAAGGCAGGAACTGTGCACTCTCCTGCACTGACCTCACCATGTGCTTCCTTTGTCTGTTCTTCTCCCTTTTAAAACTGCTGTTGTTTTGCCTTTTTTTTCCCCGAAGTTCCAAAACAATGTAACAGCATATAAAACAGTAATTGTTGTTCCTGGAATTCGAGGAAATCACCTCCAACACCTAAAATACCTCAAAAAAGGTGCAGCTGTTACAGCCAGAAATTTCTCCTGTCCTCCATCTTGGATTACCCACACACACACTCTCACACTTGCATGCATGCACACACACTCGGACAGATCAGCCACAACTCTAACAGTTAGAGAGACAATATTCATCAATCCCTTCAACATTCTCTCTACATTAATGCTGCTAGTGTCACAGGGACTGCCTCAAATTGAAAAAGCTAGAAAACTTACATTTCTGACATCAGATGGCAAACCCTGGGGAGGGAGATCAGGTGAATGAGAGATTTGCAGGAAATATATGCAGTCTAACTGTATACTGTATGAGGCAGGTGAGAACAAAGTAAGAGAGAAACCTGCTGGCAAGGGGATAAATAGAATTATGGAAGGGGGCTGAAATCACCCCATTAAAGTTGTAATAGATGAAAACTATTAAAAGTGAGATAAAATGTCACTATATTGATGAATATAAGGCTGGATTCTGTGTTGCTGCCATGTGTCCCACCCATCAATTGCCAAATCAATGAGACTCCCCCATCAGTCGAAAGTGTGGTGCTGGAAAAGCACAGCAGATCAGGCAGCATCTGAGGAGTAGGAAAATCAATGTTTCAGGCATAAGCCCTTCATCAGGAATTAAGCCCTTCCCGGTGAAAGGCTTATGCCCAAAACGTCGATTCTCCTGCTCCCTAGATGCTGGCTGACCTGCTGTGCTTTTCCAGCACCACACTCTCGACTCTGATCTCCAGCATCTGCAGTCCTCACTTTCTCCTAGACTCCCCCATCACTTTGGTCGGGATGATCCAAACTGAATGAAATGTTTATAATTGTGCTATGTCGAGCACATCTCAGGATCTAACAGGAATCCTGGTGAAAATGAGGTAAGAGTTTAAAGAAAGAGAGTGTAAGAGTCTGAGAACAGAACCAGGAAATTAAATAGATAGCGACACCAACACAGTCAATAAAGTATGGAACTGGCAAAAAGCACAGCAGGTCAAGCAGCATCAGAGGAGCAGGGGAGTCAACGTTTCAGGTCAGAATCTTTCATCAGGATCTGCAAACAACTACACAGAACAACTTGAAACATTTAAAATGTTAAACAAAGTGCAAGGAAAATGTATTCTGTTCAATGGAAAGAAGAAACCAAGCAACTGTGGGGCTCCACAAATGAATAAACATGGGAGGGAACAGCCAAATGTTAGGAAGACATCAAGTACACTGATAGCAGATATGTTGATAAAGGAGAATATGCAGAGAAATTAGAGAGAAGTCAAAAACAATTAGGAAGGCAGAGGATGAAACTAAATAACCATAATGAATGGTGGAGTAGGTCAACGGCTGAACTGCCTATTCCTGTTCTTACGTTCCACAGGCGCATTATGAAAAAGAAACCTCTCTGATGGAAATAAGACCATGCAGAAATGGACAGAATATTATCAGAAGTAATAAAAGAGAGTTCCAATAATACTTGATCAATATTTCACTTCAGTATTTATCAAGCAAACAGAAGAGTACACACAACTTTGAACAATAAGATGAATACCCAGATTAGTGCATTTAAAATATAAAATGCAAATTAAGAAGGGGAGCAGAATATGTATAGGAAACCGCAGAGCAGTCAGTTTAACATTGATATTTGGAAAAATAATAGAATCCTTCCGAAAGGAGAGAAATGGTCATCCAGAAACAAGAAATATAAAAATGATTATTTGAAATGGATTTTGAGGAGATAACAGAGATAGTATACAATGATAAAGCAGTAAATATAATTCAGGTGGATTTTCAAAAGACCTTCAAGAAGTGTCATAATAGATTAATGAATAACATCAGAGAATGTAGGGTCAGAGGCAAGTGGTAAGGTGGATTGCTAGCTAGTTTCAAGACAGAAAACAGAATATGAAAGGTAAGGAGTGGGATGGGGGATTATTCAGGGTACCTGTAGGTGGGAAGTGGTGTTCTATAGGACCAGTGGATGGCACTATTACATTTTACAGTAACATTGTAATTAAAAACAGAATTTCTCAATTCAAAGATGGCACCAAATATGAGGGGAAATTAGTCAATATTGAGAAGTACTGCAATAAATTACAAGAGATCATTAATAATCTCTCAGAATGAACAGATAACTGGTAAATGAAACAAACAGAAATTGCAGGAGAATCTCAGCAAACCTGGCAGCACCTTTTCAGGATTTAACTTTACAGGTCCAGGGACTCTTCTTCAGAACTTATGGTAGCTTGGAAAAGCTGGCACATATGCTAAGGATAGCAAGTAGGGAGTAAGCAACATGTGGAGACAGAACCCAGAGGGACAAAAAGACA
>NC_057726.1:1557207-1564480 GCF_004010195.1 Chiloscyllium plagiosum | reverse complement strand
ATGGCCTTGGGTTATTTAAAATGAATGAATAAAGTCATTCTTCACTGTTTTATCTTGATGTTGAATTCATAAAAACAAAGAGAACTTGTTGATGTACTGCAGCTGGTTTGAAGCCATCGCTGACCAGTTCAGCTCAAAGTAATTTCAAAAATGATCATAATTCGCTGATCAGAAACCAGAGGTTAGTGCACACCAGCACATTAGAACACAGGTTTGACTACAGGAGATAGTAATGCCCATTCTGGGAGTGTTAGGTGGGGACAATGTAGAGAGAGCTTTACTCTGTGTCTAACCCCGTGCTGTCCCTTCCTGGGAGTGTTTGATGGGGACAGTGTAGAGTGAGCTTTACTCTCTATCTAGCCCCGTGCTGTCCCTGTCCTGGGAGTGTTTGATGGGAACAGTGTACAGGGAGCTTTACACTGTATGGAACCAGTTTTGGGGGAATATTTGATGGGGATGGTGTGGAGAAATTTGATGAATATTTGTCCCTTGGCCAACACTTGGTCACTATACTGTACACTTTGTGTGACTTTGTGGCTGAATCTCTGAGCCCAGTCCATACAGAAGCTGGAGAATGGGATCATTGCTGGATTTCTCCAACTGACAGCCAGACTACTACGACCACTAGGACTCATAACAGCACACAAACCAACAGCCACTCTCAGACAACTCACCAGGACGAAGGACCCGATACCCAGCATGAGCAAAACCAATGTAGTGTACAAAATCCCATGCAAAGACTGCACAAAACACTACATAGGACAAACAGGAAGACAGCTAACAATCCGCATCCATGAACACCAACTAGCCATGAAACGACACAACCAGCTATCCTTAGTAGCCACACGGAGGAAAGATCACAGAAGCGCTTCACAGGAGGCTCCCAAGCACTGAGGATATCACCTAGACAGGGGACGAAACGTCTGCAACACAAATTCCCAGCTCGGCGAACAGAACCACAGCAACGAGCACCCGAGCTACAAATCTTCTCCCAAACTTTGATTAACCATGTAAATTGAAGTGATTGTGAAGACACACTATCGATCATTTAAAAACTTATTCTGCCTTTTTAACCTCAGAGGTTATTGATTGATATAACTTTGATCACTCATTTAAATTGCAAGATTTAAATCGTTCATATCTAAAAAAATTGTCCAGCTGTTGTACCTTGTTGCAGAATTTGTCGTTTTAGCTGTCTTGTATTTCAAAGATCTGTTTTTTATCTCCCAATTTTTCAATGTACACATTTCTTTCAATCATTGTGCAAGAAGCTCTTGTTAAAGATTCATGCTCTATCTATTGATTGTGAAATCAATAGTCCATTAGCTGTCCAAAACATTCTGCTGTCAAACATCTATTTCACCATTGAAGTCTAAATTCAGAAAATGTGAGGAACTAAATACAGCCTGTGATATTATAGAAGACAAAATAGCTGTTAATCTAATCATAATGGAAATACATTAGAAACTGGCAGTATTTTTTTAACTGAAGGTGAACATATGGAGGTCAATGGTGTTACTTTTCTTTAACAATAGGCAGTTGTTCATTTTATTTCAAATAGTTGACACCTCCGTATGAACCTCCTTTCACCCACTCTAGCGTTCCAGTCTTTCACAGACTCAGAGAAATCGGTGGTCTTTCTGCTCAGCACCAGGTATTGCCGTGGGAGACAGCAGCAAATATCTGACTTTACGGTAAAATAGTTCCAGGGTCTGAATCACAGTCTGTTCACATTTACTATGTACGCTGCAGTGAATTAAAATCTTCACACACTCACTGAATTGTTACAGTGCACAAGATGACCATTCAGCCCATCATGCCTGGACCAGCTCTTCAAATGAGCCTTATTGCCCCGTGCCATTCTCCTGCCTTTTTCCCATTACCCTGCTCACCATTTCAACCCAGATAACCAAGCAATGCCCTCTTCAATGCCTCCATTGAAGGTGCCTCCACCACATTTCCAGGTAATGCATTCCAAGCCCTAACTACTCGCTGACTGATAAAGAATGTTCTCTCATCATGCTTGCTTCCTTTCCGTATCACTTTAAACCTGAGCACCTCTTGTTCTTGTTCCTTTCACAAACAGACACTGTTTTTCCCAGCTCCTCCCTCCAGGCCAATCATGGTTTTGAAAACCTCTCTCAGATCTCCCTCTCAGCCTCCTCTCCAAGAAGAACTGTCCCAACTTCTTCTATCTGTCCTCATCACTGACATTCCTCATTCTGGAGCCTTCCTTGTAAATCACCTCCATAATCTCCCAATGCATTTACATCTTTCCTATAATGTGATTTCCCCCCCACATCTGTACATAATACTCCAGCTGAGGTCTAACCCAAAATTTAACATCAACTCCTTGCTCTTGTACTCAATGGCCTTAATAAGGCTGAGGACACTGTGTGCTTTATTAACTGTTCTCTCCCTCTGTCCTGCTATGTTCAATAATCTGTGTATTTATACTGTCAGCTTCCTCTGCTCCTGCACCCCACCTTTAGAATTGTACCCCCTATTTTACATGGGCAGGCTGAACATTAAAAGATAAAGTGCATTGCCTCACACTGCTCTGCACTGAGCCTTACCTACCACCTATCTGCCCACTCCATCCAATGTCTTTTCAGAGCTCCATGCTGTCCTCCCCACAGTTTACAATTCTTCCAAGTTTAGTGTTATCTGCAAACTTTGAACTTGTCCTCTGCACAGCAAGATCCAGACCGTTAATATAAATCAGGAACAGCAAAGACCCCAATACTGACCCCTGGAACCCCGCAGCAGACCTTCCTCCAGCCCAAAGCCTTCCTGTCTGATTCTGGTTTATTTGAAAACTGCTGTCAGCCAGTAAAACTACACTAAACGTAAAGAGAAAGGATATATAGTTGAACCTCGATTATCCAAACAAGATGGGCAGGGAGTTTTTTTTGGATAACTGATCATTTGGATAACCGATCTGATTGCAAACAAGTGATAATTTGAGTGCCGGTTATTGACCATTGCTCAGTTATCTGGCAATGCCCTTCCTGAAGAAGGGCTTATGCCCGAAACGTCGATTCTCCTGTTCCTTGGATGCTGCCGGACCTGCTGCGCTTTTCCAGCAACACATTTTCAGCTCAGTATCTGGCAATGCACACCATAATGCTGTTTAACCGATAATGGAATGCTGTGTGGTCAAACACTGTTTTTACGGGACCTTGAAATCTTGTTTGGATAATCCGAAATTCAGATAATTGATGTTTGGATAATCAAGGTTCTACTGTAATTGTTCAAAGATGCGTGGCTGGCTAAACGATTGGAGACAATATAAAAAGACAGCAATGATAATGGAAAAATAAGAAGATGATGGATGAATTGAACAGGAATTTTGCATCAGTCTTTACTGCAGGGAGTACAAGTAATATCCCAGAAGCTGCAATAAATCAGGAAATGGCATGGAGAGAGGAAATCAGGGAAATTACAGTCATTAGAAAAGCATTCTTTGTGCAGTACTTCCACCAGGGAAAGAAACTTTTTCCTAACACCTCAACAGGCGTAGGGTAGCTGGGACTTTAACTCTTAGAATGACAACACCTAGAATGGCTTCATAAATGTACGCAGCTTCAAGTACCTCTTCAGAGTTTTATCCCAACACTCTAGCTACATTTTTCCTTTCTCAGAAGCAATTCTCTGTACAACCATCTCCATCCAAGGGCTTTTTAGAATGATCTAAAACAAAACAAAACTAAAAATGCAGTCTTTCCTGTAAGCAAGGTTGCCTCTCAGCTTAAAAACACTAAATCTGGAAATTTCTAACAGATCCTAAAGCATAATGGCTTACCTTGTTAACTTATGAAATATGCTAAGGTAAATAAAAGTCATTAATGCTGCCAAAGTAGCACTCATGAATTGTTGTAACAGAAATCACCATGTCGACAGAGTACTTAAAAGTTATTTATCAACTTCAGGTGCACAGAAACGCCATTTGCCATGATCCCACACTTAAATGTAATAATATTAAAATAGATATACAATAATCATTATTTATTTTACACAGCAATGAGCTGAATTTTGCATTATTTTCAGCTTCTGCTTTGCTCACTGGGGAAAGGTTAAATTAAAACAAAACCAAGCTCCCATGAAGAACCCCACAACTGGATCCTCCACTGCAGCTTTGATAATGAAAGACGATATTGAATACCTTACTTAATGCACTTTATTTGTGTAGACCTCTTCCTCAAACATTTCCCAACCAAGTGTGTTTCTATTTCTTCTTCAGATCCTATATTAATAGATTCTCTTTGAGTCGTCTTCCTGCAGTGCTCAGGCCCTCCTCAACAGAGAAATCAGTGAAACAATGGACCAACTTCAAAGAGCGAGTGGGATTTGGGGTCTCCTTCTCCAATAAATCATTCCCATTAGTGGGAGCTTTATCCTCTTCTAGTCTGCCCTGAAAGAGCAGCTTAAGGTGCAACATAGGTTTCTGAGGCTGGACACCTTCATTCTTCAGAAATGAAAGATCTTCAATGTCCTGCTGTGGGCCAAAGGATGAGATTTCTTTGGTGAAAATTGATTCATAATGTATGGCAGCACGGTAGCTCCGTGATTAGCACTGTTGCCTCCCAGCACCAGGGACCTGGGTTCGTTTCCTGCCTCGAGCGACAGTCTGTGTGGAGTTTGCACGTTCTCCCCGTGTCTGCGTGGGTTTCCTCCGGGTGCTCTGGTTTCCTCCCACAATCCAAAGATGTGCAGGTTGTGCTAAATTGCCTATAGTGTCCAGGGATGTTTAGGGTAGGTACATTAGTCTGGGGTAAATGTAGAGTAGGAGGGGAATGTATCTGGGTGGGTTACTCTTTGGGGGGTCGATGTGGATGTGTTGGGCCAAAGGGCCTGTTTCCACACTGCAGGGATTCTGTGATCCTTACCTGACCAACTCTCCTCATAGGGTCTTTTTTTTTATTAGAGGAGGAGGACGGGTGGGAGACACTACACGTGGAGTGTCTTGGGTTTTATCTACAGATCACATGCCCAGCAACCCCCCCTGTCTGGGTCCACTCCTGCTGATCCTTTGCTCTGCCTGTTCACGAGGTACATTTACCTTCTCGGTAGCCCCCTGCTCCTCACTCCCACTGCTCCTGCTGCTGTAGTGACCTCCCAACGCCTGTACTCAATACTCTGACCAATAAAGGAAAGCATACCAAATGCCTTCTTCACTATCCTATCTACCTGTGACTCCACTTTCAAGGAGCTATGAACCTGCACTCCAAGGTCTCTTTCTTCAGCAACATTCTCTAGGACCTTACCATTAAGTGTATAACTCCTACTCGGATTTGCTTTTCTAAAACATAGCAACTTGCATTTATCTAACTTAAACTCCATATGCCACTCCTCAGCCCATTGGCCCATCTGATCAAGATCCCGTTGTACTGTGAGGTAACCTTCTTCGCTGTCTACTACACCTCCAACTTTGGTGTCATCTGCAAATTTACTAACTGTACCTCCTATGTTCATATCCAAATCATTTATATAAATGACAAAATGTAGTGGACCCAGCATTGACCTTTGTGGCACTTCACTGGTCACAGGCTTCCAGTCTGAAAAGCAACCCTCCACCACCACCCTCTGTCTTCTACCTTTGAGCTAGCTCTGTATCCAAATGGCTAGTTTTCCCTGTATTCCATTAGATCTAACACCGAGGTCAGGCTCACTGGTCTATAGTTTCCTGGCTTGTCCTTACCACCCTTCTTAAACAGTGGCACCACGCTTGCTAGCCTCCAGTCTTCCGGCACCTCACCTGTGACTATCGATGATACAAATATCTCAGCAAGAGGCCCAGCAATCACTTCCCCAGCTTCCCACAAATTTCTTGGGTACACCTGATCAGGTCCTGGGGAGTTATGCACCTTTAACCATTTCAAAGCATCCAGCACTTCCTCCTCTGTAATCTGGACATTTTGCAAGATGTCACCATCTATTTCCCTACAGTCTATATCTTCCATATCCTTTTCCACAGTAAATACTGATGCAAAATACTCATTTAGTATCTCCCCATTTTCTGTGGCTCCACACAAAGGCCGCCTTGCTGATCTTTGAGGGGCCCTATTCTCTCCGTAGTCCTTAATATATTTGTAAAAACCCTTTGGATTCTCCTTAATTCTATTTGCCAAAGATATCTCATGTCCCCTTTTTGCCTTCTTGATTTCCCTCTTAAGTACACTCCTACTGCCTTTATACTCTTCTAAGGATTCACTTGATGTATCCTGTCTATACCTGACATATGCTTCCTTCTTATTCTTAACTAAACCCTCAATTTCTTTAGTCATCCAGTATTCCCTATACCTACCAGCCTTCCCTTTCACCCTGACAGGAATATACTTTCTCTGGATTCTTGTTATCTCATTTCTGAAGGCTTCCCATTTTCCAGCCATCCCTTTACCTGCGAACATCTGCCTCCAATCAGCTTTTGAAAGTTTTTGCCTAATACCATCAAAATTGGTCTTTCTCCAATTTAGAACTTCAACTTTTAGATCTGGTCTATCCTTTTAATTCATTTTAATTCATTTTAATTAGTGCTATTCTGCCCAACCAGGAAATTGGAATGTCTCCCCATCGCTGGAGGTCCTGCCTTATCCTCCCCAGTAAATGCACAAAGTTAGCCTTGTATAACTGGCCAAATACTGGGTGATAAAAATGCCTAAATATAAGAAACCCTCCAGGGACCACTGAAAGGGAAAGTGGGATCCGTCTGATAGGTGGGATATACTAGCAAGGCCGCCCATTGGCATAGCCTCCGATTTTGAAAAATTAATTTTATAGCCTGAAAATACACTATATATATTAATAACTTGGATTAAGCGAGGCACGGACATCTGGGGATTACTGAGGAATAGGAGAATATCATCTGCGTAAAGGGTAATTTTATGTTTACCTGTACCAATCCTCGGGGCCGTTATATTAGGATCAGCTCGTATAGCTTCTGCTAGTGGTTCAATTATTAGCGTAAATAACAATGGTGAGAGGGGACATGCCTGACGGCAGTCCCTACCCACACTGAAGCTATCCGAACCTAATCCATTGGTAACCACAACTGCTTTGGGATCATTATACAATGTTGAGACCCATTTGGTAAACACCTCTCCAACTCCAAACCTTTCCAATGTATAAAACAAATATGACCATTCAACCCTATCGAATGCCTTTTCCGCGTCTAATGAAACTACTACTCCTGGTATCTTTCCCTGATGACAGGCTTGAATCATATTCAAAACCTTTCTAATATTAATGGATGATCTACAGCCCTTAATAAACC
>NC_057726.1:1545473-1556194 GCF_004010195.1 Chiloscyllium plagiosum | reverse complement strand
TCTTTCTTTGCGAGAAATGCTAAGTATCTACCCGTTTTGTCGCCATATTCATATAACCTTTGTTTTGCAAATGATATTTCCCTCTTAGCCATTTGGGTAAGCGTGGTGTTCAGAGCTGTCCTAAGAGCCGTAATCCTTTGTAATTTGATAATAGAAGGTCTATCAGTGTATGCTGTTTCAGTTGCTTTTAAGTGAGCTTCAAGCAGACGCTGTTGTTCTCCTTTTAATTTTTTCTGGATCGCTGAGTATGAAATAATCAAACCTCATGCGTAAGCTTTGATGGTCTCCCACATCATTGATGGTTGCTAGCCGTACCTGAATTAATTTCTAAAAAAGCTTTAAGTTTCTGAGAGAAGTACTTTACAAATTTACTATCTATCATCAGGAAGGGGTCCATACGCCAATGCCAGGGGGATGTCTCATTGTTCCTCGCCTTGATTTCCATATATACAGCAGCGTGGTTGGAAATTGCCATACTACCTATTTTACAGGATGATATGGAATTTTAAAAAATCGAGGGGGCAAAAAACATATCGATTCTGGTATGACATTTATGTGGATTGGAGTAAAAAGAAAAATCTCTGCCCTGTGGCTGAAGGCATCTCCAAACATCTACTAGTCCTAATTCTTTGTTCAAATCCACCAATTGTCTGGATCTGGGAGATACTCCTGCAGTACTATCTATCCTATCCTCCTGCAGAATCCTATCTATTTCCGGGTCCATAATACAATTAAAGTCTCCCTTTATAATTGTATGACGAGCATAGAACATAGAACATAGAACATAGAAGAATACAGCGCAGTACAGGCCCTTTGGAGTTATAAATTTAAAAGGATGTGCCGGGGACAATACAGACAATACAGACTTAAGATCCCGTATTCCTCTCCATTTATAAGGGCTTTAATTAGAATATATCATCCAGATTCGTCTTTTATCTGATTTAGGATTTTGAAAGGGAAATTCTTCCGAATAAGGATGACAACTCCCCTACTTTTTGAGCTGAAGGAAGAAAAGAAGGCCTGATCAAATCCACCCTGTCGTAATTTCATGTGTTCTTTATCCAATAAGTGTGTCTCCTGTAGGAGAGCTATTTCAACCCTTTCTTTCTTGAGGTTTGATAATATTTTCTTCCTTTTGATTGGTGAAGTACTCTCCTTGACATTCCAGGTGCACCATTTAATCGACTGACTAACCGTAATCGTCTGGGCAAGTCCGAGACCCCTCGGGAAGGGAAACCCTATCCAGAACATTCCAAGCATAGAGCATATAAAATTCACAAAAATAAAGGCTCTTTAATACATTCACATCAATATAATAAAAAACTATTTCTAAATAAAAAAATATAAAACTTATTTAAACGGAGATTTTCCCCCTTGTTCCCAGGGGGCATCACTTCCTTTCCAACAGCCCATCATATCCTCTCCCAACAAGTGCCCCACCCTTGACCCAGGCATCCCACAATAGAATAAAGAAAATTCAAATATACTATAAAGCTAGAATTAACAGTGAGTACCCTACCCCCCACCCACCCACACCAACACCTAGATATATTTGGTAATGTTAATACCATGTATGAACATATATAACTATAAAATTACAGTCTCAACAAATAATAATTAAATATAGTAATACAAAATAACAGGGGAAAACAGCCCCGCTCTTAAAGACAGAGATAAAATAGGATAAGGAAACCACCTCCTCCCTTATAAATCATCCCTTATGGATCCTTTATAAATCATGGCTTGGGGATCTTTCCCCAAGATTTCTGGAAGCTT
Source organism: Chiloscyllium plagiosum (assembly GCF_004010195.1). Taxonomy (NCBI): domain Eukaryota; kingdom Metazoa; phylum Chordata; class Chondrichthyes; order Orectolobiformes; family Hemiscylliidae; genus Chiloscyllium; species Chiloscyllium plagiosum. The sequence goes on along the minus strand of NC_057726.1, from coordinate 1,554,418 downwards.
CCAAGAGCATCTGCCTCCCCTTGTAGCTCTGCAGCCGGGCGTGGGCGCTGGTTCGAGCCGGGCCTGCGTATTGTGACCCGGTCGGCCCATTCTACCCTTACCTGGCCTGATCCAGCTTCCAGATTTAACAGCTGTGGCAGCCACTGCTCGAGGAACGCTGTAAGCTGGCCTTCCTCTTCCCGTTCGGGAAGGCCCAGCAAACGAATATTTTTGTGATTCTCTAAGGTCCGGACTCGCTGTTCGAGAGTCCGGACAAAATCCACGGAGGTCTCGGAGGTCGCGGCCTTTAGCTCCGACTCGGAGCTCGATTTCCTCGATGTCTAGGTCGTGCTTTTGTCGCGCGGCCGAGAGTGAGTCCCATCGGCTCCGGGACTCTTCAATGAAGGCGTCGATCTTCGCATCAAGTTTGGAGATTACTTCCTCAAGGCTCGCCACCATAGGTAAGTCCCCCAGGTAGCTGTGGACACCTCTACTGCAGCTGGGGAGGATGGGGGAAGGGTTTCTGCCGGCTCCCTTCCCTTTAGTCATTTTTACAGGACACTAGACTGTTTAAATTTAGTACAGAGCAACTAATTACATTAAGATTAGATTAGATTAGATTACTTACAGTGTGGAAACAGGCCCTTCGGCCCAACAAGTCCCTCGAGGAATGCTGTAAGCTGGCCTTCCTCTTCCCGTTCGGGAAGGCCCAGCAAACGAATATTTTTTGTGATTCTCTAAGGTCCCGACTCTCTGTTCGAGAGTCCGGACAAAATCCACGGAGGTCTCGGAGGTCGCGGCCTTTAGCTCCGACTCGGCGCTCGATTTCATCGATGTCTAGGTCGTGCTTTTGTCGCGCGGCCGAGAGTGAGTCCCATCGGCTCCGGGACTCTTCAATGAAGGCGTCGAACTTCACTTCGAGTTTGGAGATTACTTCCTCAAGGCTCGCCACCATAGGTAAGTCCCCCGGGTAGCTGTGGACACCTCTACTGCAGCTGGGGAGGATGGGGGAAGGGTTCCTGCCGGCTGAGAACTGCGGGCTCCCTTCCCTTTAGTCATTTTTACAGGACACTAGACTGTTTAAATTTAGTACAGAGCAACTAATTACATTAAGTAAAAACTATTTTAAATGATTTGGTAGGTGTGGTGGAGGTGGGTGGCCCACTTTGCCCAAGTCTTGGGAGGAGCACTATAGACTCAGACTTGCTGGGTCGCCGCCATCTTGGATCCCCCTAAAACAGTTTCTGATTAAATGCTGCATGATCATTCATTAGGGTGAAGCCATTGGAGGAACTGAATCAAAACTCAACCCATTTTCAGCTCTGACTGCACGTTGTCAGTGAAATATCTCACAGATTCCTAGCACTGTCACAGCAAAAAATCGTCCTCACAAGTAAAACCCTAGGAAGCACTTTACAGGGGAGTTCTGAAATGAAATCTGAGACTGAATCATATTTGGAAATATTAGCATAGGGACCGTAGCTTGGTCAGAGAGTTTGGTTTAAGGAGTATTTTAGAAAGAGGAGAGAGAGGGAGAGTATGGGGGATACAGAGGGAAATGGAGATGGAGGAAAGGGAGAGAGTGAAAAATGTGGAGGGTGATATTCAGATTCCCTCCCAAACCCCCAGTTGCTGACACTAGCTCACCGCCTGTCAGCCAGTGGTAAATATAACCCATCAGCTGTGGTTATTACCGATGTGGTGCTCATTAGAGGAGACTGTACCTCCCACATAGTGCCCACAGTGAGTCACAGTTTTATAAAACAACCCAATGTCTGAAAGAGACAAACATTGAATTCTCAGAGACGAAGGCTTTCAGGTTCTGCACTTTGAGACTGATCCTCATTTCCGAACTTAAACACTGCCCAAATGATAGGAACACAGCACAGGCACAGAAGGAGGCCATTCAGCCCCTCAAACCTGATACAAAGGGATAAAAGAAGGCCATTCAGCCCCATCAACCTGTTATGCAAGGATAGGAGGAGGCCATTCAGCCCTTTGAGATCCAGATCATAAAATCAGAAGATGGTTACAGAGGATAAGAATCTATTCAGTGTGTGCTTGCCCTTAACAAGCAATTTGCCAGAGCCACTCCCTAGCCTCCTCCAAGCCCTCTACATTCCCTGTACCTTTTCCAGATAATGCTGATGGCCTTCCATGTGGAACAGCCCTCTCTGCACCAATTGCATTCCCAATGGGAAACTGTGAGTGATATCGGCTCACCCTCATCCACCCCTCCTTGAAAGGAAAGGGCCTCAGTTTGTTCAACCCTCTCTCGTTAGATTTGACCTCTCTCCCTGTGAATCTATAGCGCTCCTTCTGCAGTGATGGAATATCTTTTTTTGAAGCTGGAGGAAGCTAACCCCCTCTCAGTAATCCTAGTCTATTGAGGCAGAAGCTCCAGAACTGGCTGCAGGTGGCAATAAAGTCAGAAACAGAATGAACAATAAATACTTTCTTCTGACTGTTGGCATCTGTCTAATGGAGGGTTGAAATATTTGCCAAGCCCAACACTGTGCAGTATCTTAATCAGCTGCAGTGTGGACAGGTAAATCCCACAGGCAGTTCCACTCAGCCAACACCATATGGAGCTTTCCAGGAGGTCGGGCAGCAGAATCAACTCAAACAACTGTCTGTCCCTCCTCTGGGACATCCAACCCTCAACACTCAGCACCGTCACTGCACAATTAATCCACCTCTCAACCAACTCTGTTTCACATAGACAGGAACGGTGCATTTATGTAGCGCCTTTCACAACCTCAGCCTTTCCCAAAGATCTTCATAATCAACAGAGCAATTTTGAATTCCAGGAAAATGTAAGAAACACAGCAGCTAATTTGTACACAGAGGGCCCCCACTATCAGCAATGAGATAGCAAACAGAGAATCTGTTTCTTAATGATATTGGTAGAGAGACAGTATTAGATAGAACACCAGGTCTCGTGCAGAAATAATGGCAATGGAATCGATTAGGTCTGTTATGAATATCTTTGATGAGGAGGAACCGTTGTTGGACTGGGGTGGACAAAGTTAAAAATCACACAACACCAGGTTAAAGTCCAACAGGTTTATTTGGAAGCACTAGCTTTCGGAGCATCGCTCCTTCATCAGGTAGCTAGTCATCCTATTCATGCTTCATGTGTTTCAATGTATCATTTTTAGTTTCTGAATTAAAGTTTAACAGTAGAAAATGGGATAAATTTAACTAAAGCACTCTGAATTGCAATGCATTGAATAGTTGGGGTCATTTACTTTTAGAGGTTAACAGCTAGGAAGGTAAGGATATTAAAATGCTTTAATGATTGCTTGAATACCTAAAATAAATAGCACTTCAGAAGTTTATCCATGTTTCTTTAATAGACTTTAAACAGAACAGGAAGCATTATAAAAATACTTAGATGGAAAGGTGGTGCCTACAAAGATGGCAGCCAAGAGGGAGTTACATCTGGACGAGTGTGAAAGCACTCAGTGAGCCTTAAAGATCATGTTAGGTAGGTCAGAGTAGGCTATGTTGTCATGGACATGCATAGAACTTAAGAAGGTTGCCTGGTCCCATTTATCTTGCTATGTGTTTACTGGGAGAAGTTGGTAGCAACTTGAAGATGGGAGACTGTCACTATTAGACTCCAGGGAGTTAGGGCAGGAGATGCCTTTGGGAACCATTAATAGGTGCAGCTTTGAGTTGGGGTGAAGGTAGCCAAGAAACAGCTAAGAAATATCAGAGCTCAGAGAAACCTGTAAGGTCATGTCAGCCTGTGAGCTAGCTGCTTGCAAAATACCTGGAATTATTCCTGCACTGCAGTCTTGGGAATATAGTGGAATGCAGTCTCTGGAGAAGACATTGAACTACCTGGATGTGAGTAGTTGTTGAGAAAGCCTGTGATGGAGCAGCTGTAGAGGGAGTTCTGTAGCTCTGTCTTCAAAGTGAAGAATTAAAATACCTTATAAGGGAGACAACGTTTTAGTAGGATTTGGGTTCCTACAGTGTCGTTAACATCTGGGACAAGGAGAGTTGCTGAGGAACCCATGGGGTTGACCTTAATTGCATTTGGTATTCGATGTGTTCAACGGCAATTCGTTTGTTACCCATATTCACCCCATGTTCATTCTGGACTTTAGAACATAATTTGTATATTTCCTGTAGATTGTTTAATTGTTATTACTTTGTCTTGTAAGGTTTATTTTGTTTGCTTAAAACTCTGGAACCATCTGGATTTATTCTCTGATCAGACCTTGGCTACTTTAAACAAGTTAAATACATCATTTATTCTGGCCTGGGATCACAACGTTTCCACGTACCGAGTTACTGAGGCCTTGAGTTAATGTCTCATTTACAGAAAGCACATCTGACAGTGCAGCACTCCATTGGCACTGCTGTACTAGAATGCCAGCTGTCTGGACAGGGACTTGAAGCCGAAGCATTCTGACTCAGAGGCAAAGTGCTAATCACTGCACCACGTGGACATCACTTGGTATGTGTGTCTTGGTACAATTTGCATTCTTTGTGCCACTTCCTGCTGAGTTCTTGGATGCGATTCTGCTGTTGCCTTGCAGCTCAGTGAGACACTTGCTACGCTCCCTCATTCTTAATCTTGGTACATGCTCCCTCCTCTCTTCCTGTTTTCACAGCTTGTTAATCATGAGTTATTGTCCTTGGGTCAGTGCCTGGAGCTGGGTCTGAACTAGATTCTGTAACTGAGGCAATGTACAGCCATCTCAGAGATGATCACATCACTCAGTAAGTATCAACCTCACCTCAATTTGATTCCCCCTCTAGAGACTTGATTACCAAATCCAGGCTGACTTTCCCAGTAGGGTAGTGGAGAGTGCTGCATTGTCAGAAATACTATCTCTTAGAATTGGTGTCAGATTGAGATCCAGCCTATTGCCTCAGATAGGCAGCACCTTCCAATCCCATGATCACTTCCACTCAGATGGACAAAGGCAGCAGGTACATAGGAACACCACCCCCTGCAAGCTCCCTTCCAAGCACCATCCTACCTTGGAAATGTATCATTGTTTCTTCACAATCACTGGGTCAAAATCCTGGAATTCCCTCCCTTAGGACATTATGGGTCAACCTACGGCACATGGACTGCAGTGGTTCAAGAAGGCATCTCAGCCCCACCTTCTCAAGGGGCAATTAGGGACGGGCAATAAATACTGAGTCCAGGGAGTGACACCCATGTCCCTTGAATGACGAATAAAAATGCATTTGAGAAAGTCAGTTCTCTGAATGTCCTGGTCAATATTTACCTTTCAGCTAAAAAAAATTTCAGAAAACTGAGAGCATTCAGCAGGTCAGACAGTGTCTGTGGGGAAAGGGAAATGGAGGATCCCACATGAACCATTCCTATCTCCAAGACATTTGCCTGACCTGCTGATTATTTACATTGTCTTCTGTTTTTACTTCGGATTTCCAGCACCTGCTACAGTTTCTGCTTTCCTGTTGCTAATAAATGCTCTATTCCCATCACATTGTTGTTGCTGTGTGCAGTCTTGTTTGTCTCTGAGATACTTTGGGATGTTCCTAAGTAGGGTGGGTGGGGGGAGGTGTATGTGGAAAACCAGGTTTTTTCTTCCTGTTCGTGCACCAACAGTGAGATATCAAACCCTGCTGATGCTTCCTGTGATGGAGTGCCCCTGAACAAGATAGAGTCACAGAGTCATAGAGACGGTCAGCATGGAAACAGTGCCATTGATCCAACTCATTCATGCCGACCAGATATCCTAAATAACCTAGTTCTATTTGCCAGCATTCGGCCCATATCCCTCCAAATCCTTCCTATTCATATACCCATCCAAATGCCTTTTAAATGTTGTAACTGTACCAGCCTCCACCACTTCCTCTGGCAGCTCATTCCATACACGCATTATCCTCTGCGTGAATAAGTTGCCCCTTAGGACCCTTTTATATCTTTCCCCTCTCACTCTAACCAATACCCTCTCGTTCTGGACTCCCCCACCCCAGAGAAAAGACTTTGCCTATTTATCCTATCCATGCCCCTCGTAATTTTATAAACTGCTATAAGGTCACCCCTCAGCCTCTAACGCTCCAGGGAAAACAGCCCCAGTCTATTCAGCCTCTCCCTATAGTTCAAATCCTCCAACCCTGGCAACATCCTTGTAAATCTTTTCTAAACCCTTTCAAGTTTCAAAACATCTTTCCAATAGAAGGAGACCAGAATTGCACGCAATAGTCCAAAAGTGGCCTAACCAATGTCCTGTACAGCCGCAACGTGACCTCCCAACTCCTGTACTCAATACTGGCCAATAAAGGAAGGCATACCAAACATCTTCTTCACTATCCTATCTACCTGCAACTCCACTTTCAAGGAGCTATGAACCTACACTCCAAGGTCTCTCTGTTCAGTATGGTTATTAAATTAAAGGACACGGCCCCTCTGATTGCTCAGTAGGTTGGAGTGATGAGGCCTTTGCTTTTTTAGCTCCTGTCTATTAGTTAGTGAAATATTAACTAGCAACAATAAAACTAGACACCCTAACTGCTGGGGGTAGCACATTCACATGTTCCTGGTATCCAAGTTTCTTCTGAATTGAAAATAATGAGTAACAGCTTCTAACACTTGAGGTGCAACAGGTGTAAGATTAACTGTGAAGGATTTAGAAGAGTCCGGAGAATCCCGGAAGGAGTAATGATACAGGTTTTGGTGATGGCAGAGGTTTGGAAGCTTTTGGGAACTCACACGTTGGCAGGAAAGTTCTGGAATTGTTGGGGTGGTATGGAATGAAGGATATGGAACGAGGGTTCCAACAGAGTAGTTGTGGCAGAGTGGAGCTGGGTGATGTAGGATTGGTATTGGCAATAGGGAAGCTTTGGAGGTGATGGCCTAGAGGTATTATCACTGAGCTGTTAATCCAACAACTCAGCTAAATGTTCGAGGGACCTGGGTTCAAATCCAATCACAGCCAATGGTGGAATTTGAATACAACTTTATAAATCTGGAATTAAGTATCTAATGATGACCATAATCGATTATTGATTGTCAGGAAAAACCTATCAGGTTCACTAATGTCCTTTAGGGAAGCAAACTATTATCCTTAGCTGGTCTGGCCGACATGTGACTCAAATCCTAGAATAATTCCAGACCCTAAACAATATACTGTCTCCTAATTGTCCATCCGATAATGCCCTCATCCTGTGAATGAAGTTTTAAAAATGGAATATTGGAAAGCCAGCTGGGATTTGAGAAAAGGACACAATTGCAAATGGCCTGGTTCAGCCTGAGACAGTCACTGGGAGGACAGACTCACTTCATTAATGGAGTGATTTAGGTTCCGGATAGAAAAGGGGAGCCAATGACTACAGGACAGCAAGGTTAAACTAAGACCACAGTCAGAACAGCCATGATCTTACTGAACGATGGAATAGGCTTGAGGGGCTGAATGGCCTGTGAGTAAAGCCAATGTTGCCAGTGTCAGTGGATACGGTGTTTTATTGGGCTGTGAGGACTGTTTCAGTTTTATGTGTTGGAGAAAGGTGACCGAGCAGTGACTCAGAGAGACACTGCAAATGGTGGTGCTGGTGGAGCAGGGGCCAAAAGTTAGAAATCACACTTTGATGAACATGAATTTCAGAAAATGCTACGATTTTCACAGAGTGTCACCTTCAAACCTTTAGCATGTAGCCCGAGCTGATGAGAAGTTTTGACACACTCTCTGAATGATACTTGTTAACAGACCGTGCGTGAATTCTGACGAATACACACAGCACTCATCCAAAGTGCATGGCTGGTGAACACAAATTACTTTTTAATATTTCTTTCATTTCAACAGGAGCTTTTGCCAAATCTCCTGCTGCTGCTGAGTTTCGGAGAGGTTTTAAACTGCAACCTAACACCCTGTCTCATTGAGATGCATCCTTGTATTAAATATTCATGACTTGAAAGCGATTTTAATACGGATAAAATGAAACCAGGAGACTTATTATGCAGCTATTAATTGGAAAGGAGACAGACTGGGTCCTTTGGAACTGCATATCCATCCAGAATGTATGCCATTACAATCAAAGTCTCCCCTCCACCATCCTGTTCCTTCTTTAATTAAAGTGGTCAGAGCTGTCTCAGGATCAGGATCCACTGAACCATCTGTTCCCGGTTTAAACACACAATGCATTTGCAATGCTGCCTGAGTTGCCTCTCCCCCAGCTCTCTGAGGAAATATTCCAAACCTGTGTCTCTGCTGCCAACTCTCACTGCCTGGAGTTACGTGAGACACTCAGGGGCCATTCAGCAGTAGCCTGCAGCGAATCCTTCACTCTCACCTGCTGCCTTTTGTACTCAGTGAGGAGCAGATTCCAGATCTCTTGATTTGATTTGGTTTCTTACTGTCACATGTAACGAGGTACAGTGAAAGATTCTGTTTTGTGTGCAGTACAGGCAGACCACAGCATACAGAGTGCATTAGGGCCATAGAACAGAGTGAGGAATACAGTGTTACAGCTGCAGAGAAGGTGCACAGAGACCAAGACCAACATTAAGTTTAAAATTTGAGAAATCCATTCAATAGTCTAAATAACAGTGGGAAGAAGCTGTTCCTGAATCTGTTGATCTTTGTGTTGAAGCTTTCGTATCTACTACCTGATGGAAGAGGGTGGAAGAGAGTCTAACCGGGGTCAGAGGGGTCTTTGATCATGTTGGCTGCTTTCTCAAGGCAGTGGGAAGTGTAGATGGAGTCAGTGGGTGGAAAGTTGGTTTGTGGGATGGACTGGGCTGTATTCACAACTCTCTATAGTGTCTTATGGTCCTGGACAGTGGAGTTGTTGTTTCAGGCTGTGGTGCATCTTATTTTCATTATTATTGGAACCTTGGGTTCTAAAGTGGAATCAGAGCTGAAAATGTGTTGCTGGAAAAACACAGCAGGTCAGGCAGCATCCAAGGAACATGAGAATCGACGTTTCGGGCATGAGCCCTTCTTCAGGAATGAGGAAAGTGTACCAAGCAGGGT
>NC_057726.1:1542261-1544370 GCF_004010195.1 Chiloscyllium plagiosum | reverse complement strand
CAGTGCGTTCCATGCCCCTACTACTCTCTGAATAAAGAAACTACCTCTGACATCTGTCCTATATCTATCTCCCCTCAATTTAAAGCTATGTCCCCTTGTGCTCGCCATCACCATCCAAGGAAAAAGGCTCTCCCTGTCTAACCTATCTAACCCTCTGATTATCTTATATGTCTCAATAAGTCACCTCTCAACCTGCTTCTCTCTAACGAAAACAACCTCAAGTCCCTCAGCCTTTCCTCATAAAGCCTTCCCTTCATACTAGGCAGCATCCAGGTAAATCCCCTCGGAACACTTTCCAAAGCTTCCACATCTTCCTATAAAGCTCTTTAACAAATTACCTGGTCATTGTCACATTATAATTTGAAGGAGCTGGCTCTGTGTTTTTTGATGGTGGTGTTTTTTCAACATGATGTCAAGGACTGTACTTTAAAAGGACCCCATTGACTGTGAAAGTTTGAAGTCATGTGTGATGTGACATAAATAAAGTCCAGTTACTTAGCCTGAGCCTGACTAACCATCTAAACATTGTGACTACAACAGCAGCTCAGAGACAAACACAGAACTTGCAGGAAAAGCTCAGCAGTTCTGGCAGCATCTGTGAAGAGAAACCAAAGATAACTTTTCTGGTCCGGTGACCCTGTCTCTGCAGGTCAGAGGCTAGGAATCCTGTGGTGAGTAACTCACCTCCTGACTCCCCAAAGCCTGTCCACCATCTACAAGGCACAAGTCAGGAGGGTGATGGAATAATCCCCACTTACCTGGATGGGGGCAGCTCCAACAACACTCAAGATGCTTGACACCAACCAGGACAAAGCAGCCGCTTGACTGGCACCGCATCTACAAGTATCCACTCTCTCCACCACCTGCACTCAGTAGCAGCAGTGTGTACCTTCCACAAGATGCACTGCAGAAATTCACCAAAAGATCCTCAGACAGCACCTTAAAACCCATGACCACTTCCATCCTGAAGGACAAGGGCAGCAGATACATGGGAACACCACCCCCTGCAACTTCCCCTGCACGCCACTCACCATCCTGACTTGGAAATATATCGCTGTTCCTTCAGTGTCACTGACTCAAAATCCTGGAATTCCCTCCCTAAGGGCATTCTGGGTCAACCTGCAGCACATGGACTCCAGCCGTTCAAGAAGGCAGCTCACCCCCACTTTCTCAAAGGGGTAAATAGGGACGGGCAATAAATGCAGGACCAGCCGGCGACCCCCATGTCCCGTGAATTAACGAAAGAAAAATTAAACGGGTGGAATGTCTTTCCTCTCGTTGAGGATGAAGAGAAGGTGGGAGTTGAAAGCAGCATTTCTGTTTCAGCTGGTACTGGTGATATTTTGGATGTGACAATGACTGACAAATCCTCTGACAGAATGTCATGTGTTTTAGAGCAATTCAGTCAATGGGAGTTGTTGTGAAATAATCTTGCTGAGGAGATACAGCAATGGCCTGCTTTGTAGTTTATCACAGTGACAGGGCCTGAGGCTATTGTCACATTCCCATTTGGTAATACTCAGAATAAAGGTCCTGTTTGCAGCGATTACAGATCGAAGGCAGGTTTTAAAACCAAGAGTTCAGAGCAATGCCTTCAGTGTCAGCTGTACTAACACAGAGGCTCCCTAATCTGACAGCTCAAGCTCACTAACTCAGTCCGATTGCAACCCTCATAAGAGTTACAATCAGATAGAAACAGAAGCAGGAACTCACAGTTCAAGCAGCAACAACACCTTGCATTTATGAAGCACTTTTCACCCAGTAAAAGATTGCAGGGTATTTCACAGGAGCATTATCAAATACAACCTGACATCAGGTCACATGGGGAGATATTGGAACCAGAGACCAAAGGTTGTTCAAATAGGAAGGTTTAAAATGAGACAGAAGTAGAGAGAGATGGAGGGGGGGCTGGAGGGGAGGGTTGGAGAGGTTCAGGAAGAGAATTCCCAGAGTAGAAGGACCGGGCAGTCAATGGAGGAGCAGTTTAAAATTGAGGAGTTGCTTAAAAGCTGAACTGGAGGAGAGCAGATACCTTGGAGGGACATGGGGCTGGAGGGGTTGGGACATGGGGCTGGAGGGGTTGGGACAGGGGACTGGAGGGGTTGGGAC
>NC_057726.1:1537480-1540754 GCF_004010195.1 Chiloscyllium plagiosum | reverse complement strand
ACATGGGGCTAGAGGCGTTGACAGAGGTTGGGAAGAGAGAAGCCATGGACGGGTTTGGAAATGAGGGGGAACAGTTTCACCTGGAACTGTTACTGTGCTGAGAGTTAAGGTCAGTCAGTGTGCACTGGCCTGAGGGGTGACAGTGACCTGGGGTGAGTCCAGCAGCACTCTCTGAAATTCATCCAAACCGTCATGAAGGAAGCCTGAGATATTTGGACATGATGCCCATTAGCATTGTTAGCAAGTGTATGAGGTCTAAACATTGTCTTTTAATGCTAACACACTCTTCGCTCCCTCTTTGTAGTATAACACACCCAGGGTTACACCTTAGACACTGACACACCACACATATAACCTTTCACATCCGAAACTCTCTGCAACATCCTTCAAATCTTGACCAATATCCAAGGACTCCCTTTCTTGACCATATCCAGGGTCCTGACCCATAACCAGGATCCATTCCTGACCAAAATCTGGGTCCATTCCTGACCCATAACCCGGGTCCTGACCCATAACCAGGATCCATTCCTGACCATAACCAGGATCCATTCCTGACCCATAACCAGGGTCCATTCCTGACCATAACCAGGATCCATTCCTGACCCATAACCAGGATCCATTCCTGACCATAACCAGGATCCATTCCTGACCCATAACCAGGGTCCATTCCTGACCTGCTGGACAAACTTTCCTCATTCCTGAAGAAGGGCTTATGCCCAAAACGTCGATTCTCCTGTTCCCTGGATGCTGCCTGACCTGCTGCGCTTTTCCAGCAACACATTTCCAGCTCCATTCCTGACCCATAACCCGGGTCCTGACCCATAACCAGGATCCATTCCTGACCCATAACCAGGGTCCATTCCTAACCATAACCGGGGTCCTGACCCATAACCAGGGTCCTCTCTAAATACTGACACCCTGACCAGAATACTGGTATATTTCTGGAAGATGACATAGACAAAGTCCCCCAGATCCTAATTTACACAAAGTACTATCTACAATTCAGAGAAAAATATAAATATCATTGAACATGATTGTTTCTTTTTTAAATATTCCTGAAGAACCCATTTTGGGCTGAAACACCTTATTTCTCAGTAAACTAAATGAAGTGTGAAATAACAAGGAGGAATTTAGGGTTAGAGGTGAGTCTGCATTGAGAGCTGTGGTTTGTGCACAATAAATACAGGAACATTGAGAAGGTCATGGCCAGACAGGATTTTTGAGCTACTCTGATAGCACAACAATTGTCCCAATGTCCTTTCTCAAATCTCTATTGTTTCAAAGACTTTGATTCAATTTCAAAAGAATTTTTTGAACTCAGCAACTACAAAGCAGGTTTGTTACAAGGTGAGTTTGTTATACTTTATCAATAAGACCATAAGGTTGTAGGAACACAATGAGGCTATTCAGCCCATCAAGTCTGCTCTACCATTTGATGGTTGCTGATAAGAATACCAACCCCGTTCTCCTGCTTTCTCACTTTAACTGTTGTTCCCCTTACGAATCAAGAACCTTAGATTATTTACAGAGTGGAAACTGGCCTTTCGGCCCAACAAGTCCACACCGACCCTCCAAAGAGCAATCCACCCAGACCCATTCCCCTACATTTACCCCTTCACTTAACACTATGGGCAACTTAGTATGACCAATTCACCTAACCTGCACATTTTTGGACTGTGGGAGGAAACCCACGCAGGAGACACGGGGAGAATGTGCAAACTCCACACAGACAGTTGCCTGAGGCGGGGATTGAACTCAGGTCTCTGGTGCTGTGAGGCAGCAGTGCTAACCACTGTGCCACCGTGCCGCCCAAACCTGTCGGTCTCTGTATTAAATACATTCAATGATAAGGCCTCCACAGCCCTCTGTGGCAATGAGCTCCACAGGTTCCCCACCCTTGGCTGTAGAAATTCCTCGTCATCTCCAATCTAAAGATTTGGCCCTTTTCTCTGAGGCTGTGCCCTTGGGTCCTATTGGTGGAAACATCTTCTCCATGTCCACGCTATCCAGGACTCTCAGGATTCTGAAAGGTTTGATCAGATCCCCCCCATACCCTTCCAACCTCCATCAAGCACGGACCCAGAGTCCTCAAACCCTCCTCATATGACAAGCCCTTCATCCCCGGAATCATTCTCGTGAACCTCCCCAGGAACCCCCTCCAAGGTCAGCACATCCTTCCTTAGATACGGGGCCCAGAACTGATCACAATATTCTGAATGGGGTCTGACCAGAGCCTTATCCAGGCAGCATCCGAGAAGCAGCTCCTCGGATGCTGCCTGACCTGCTGTGCTTTTCCAGCACCACTCTAATCCAGAATCTGGTTTCCAGCATCTGCAGTCCTTGTTTTTACAGAGCTTTATCCCGGCCTCAGCAGTACATCCCAGCTCTTCTATTCTAGAAATGAATGCTGACGTTGCATTTGTATTCCTAACTGTCAACTGAACCTTCATCTTAACCTTAAGAGAATTCATAAGTTCTTTCATGCTTCAGATTTCCAAAGCCTTTCCATGTTTAGCCTGCGTCTCTATACTTCCTACCAAAGTGCATAACCTCGTAGTTTCCCACATTACATTCTATCTGCTACTTCTGTGCCCACTCTCCCAGCTTGTCCATATCCTCCTGCAGCACCCCCACACTTACTCAACATTACCCGTCCCTCCACCCATCTTCATCTACAAACTTAGTAACAATGCCCTCAGTTCCTTCATCCAGATCATTAATGTACAACGAGAATAGCTGTGGTCCCAACATGGACCCCTGTGGAACTTCACTAGTCACTGGCTGCCATCCTTTACCCCTAATCTCTGCATCCTGCCAGTCAGCCAATCCTCTATCCATGCCAATATCTTGTCCCTAATACAATGGACACTTATTTAGTAGCCTCCTGTGTGGAACCTTGTCAAAAGCCTTCTGGAAGTCTAGATAGATCACATCCACTGGCTCTCCTTTGTCTAACCTGCTCATGGCCTCCTCAAAGAACTCTAACAGATTTGTCAGGCAGGACCTCCCTCTGATGAAGCCATGCTGACTCTGCCACTCTTTACCATCTACTCCCGAGTACTTTGCAATCTCATCCTGAACAATTGAGTGTAAAACTTTACCAATGACCACAGTCAGGCTAACCGGCCTATAGTTTGCTGTGTTCTGCCTCCGTCCTTTCCTAAATTAGCCATTTTCAAGTCCCCTGGGGCCGTCCCTGGCTCCAATGATTCCTGAAAGATCACCACCTTTGCCTCTACGACCCCCTCAGCCATCTCCTTCAGAATCCTAGGGT
>NC_057726.1:1530900-1536980 GCF_004010195.1 Chiloscyllium plagiosum | reverse complement strand
CTCAGGTGAAGGAAGAGCTTAAGCCCAGGTCCCAGGAGCTCTGTGGTGTCCAGGAGCTGGGCTCCCACTCCCCTTCCTTCCCCTGAAGCCTGGCGGGGGTGGTGGGGTGGGTGGGGGTTCCAAGCCCCTGGAGCAGATGCACCGATTCCGTTACCGGATGTTCCAGCGAGTGTGCTGACACACACACTCACACACTGGCTCCTTATCTGCCATCTTCCCTGTGTGCAGGTACAGATAGTGCACCACAAATATAATTATCTCGTCAAATGTGGCCTGTATCATCCACTTCCTGTTGGCAAAGAGAAACTGAATCTCAGATAAAAGGATCTTTTGTAGAGAGTTAAACAAATAAAATCATAGCTTGCACCCATTGCTAAACTCACAGCACAGCTGAGACTGACCCAAAACCCTGGAAAGGGCTCTCTGGGGGTCACTGTGTGGGCCCAGCATTTATTGCCCGTCCCTAGTTGCCCCTTGAGAAGGTGGGAGTGAGCTGCCTTCTTGAACCGCTGCTGTCCATGTGCTGCTGGTAGACCCACAATGTCCCTTAATTCCAGGATTTTGTCCTCGTGACACTGAAGGAACAGCAATTTCTGGCACCCACCTCTGAGCTTTGGGATTGGATAATTTCAATGTTGATTGGGAGAGGCCTTTTCTATTGGATGAACTGTGGAGGTTGGGGGTAGGGCACTGTTAGATTTAATGTGGATCCAGTCACTAGCCCTGTACGTGGGGAGTCAGTGTTGGGGAGCAATGACAATGACAGACCTGTGTGACTCCCCCCGATCACAGTGAACCATAGAAACAACTGCTTTCTGGAGAAATTGAGTTCGCTTGTGTCCTGGAAATATAATAATGGGTCAAGGATGGGAGATGTCACACAGATCCCTCCTTCAGCTGCTTCATCAATGACCTTCCCTCTGTCATAAGGTCAGAAGTGGGAATGTTCATCGATGATTGCACAGCATTCAGCACCATTCTCAATACTGAAGCAGTCCATGTTCAAATGCAACAAGATCTGGACAATACCCAGGCTTGGGCTGACAAGTGGCAAGTAACATTCATACCACACAAATGCCAGAAGATCACCATTTCTCACAAGAGACAATCTAACCATCACTTCTGAATCTCAATGGTCTCTATCACTGAATTTCCCACTATTAACATCCCAAGGGTTATATTGACCAAAAGCTGAACTTGACAGGTCGTGTCAATAATGTGGTTACAAAAGCAGCTCAGAGGCTGGGAATCAGCGGCACGGTGGCTCAGGGGTTAGCACTGCTACCTCACAGCACCTGAGACCCGGGTTCAATTCCAGCATCAGGCGACTGTCTGTGTGGAGTTTGCACATTCTCCCTGTGTCTGCGCGGGTTTGCTCTGGTTTCCTCCCGCAGTTCTAAGATGTGGATGAATTGGCCATGCTAAGTTGCCCATAGTGGTCAGAGGGAAATGGTCTGGGTGGGTTACTTTTGGATGGTCTGTGTGGACTTGTTGGGCCGAAGGGCCTGTTTCCACACTGTAGGGAATCTAATCAAGTAACTCAGTTCCTGGGGTGGGCGAGGAGGGACCCTGAGCGGGCGGGGGGGGGGGGGGGGGGGGCACTGGGAATTAGTAAGTCACAATGTGCTCTGGATGTGAGAAGCAAACTCCACCCCCCCTCCCCCCCCCCTTTACTGCATCTCCACCCCCCAGGTACAGAGTGGATTCTGTGAGGATCCATGCTCCCGAATCAATGAAGACATTTCCAAAGTCCCACAGCCTCTCTGTGAAAAACAACTGCTACTGTCAGATTTACCCCCCTCCACCCCCATCTCTAAACAGCTTGATTATAATTTTAAGCTTATGGCCTTTTTTACTGCCCCTACACCCCCACCCCCTACAATCAGAGGGGATATTTCCTCTCTGTCTACAGAATCAGCTGAACATTTCTCGCCCACTGTTCTGTCCTATCGGTCCACTCCTCGACTGTTCGATGCAGTCCATCATCCCCCACACGGACTGAGGAATGTCATCTTTCCTGGAAATGAGGTGTCAATTTAATTCCAATAAGTTTCCTTTGAAAGGTCTTGTTGCTGTTTTGATTGTTGTTACAATGACTCTCCAAGGGCTCTTTAACCCATTTACTGATCCATTTTAAATGAGTTGCCCAGGCAACATGTATTTTATAAATTGATCCCATCAGTTGAATGCTGGTGACTGGGTGCTAGCCCTGACAAGGTCAATGTAACTGCATGTGGAATGGGGCTGGGAGGGCGTGGGTTTCTCTGCTTTTGGGCTAAAGTATTATTTATATTTCTTCACAAACAAACTTACACATAAACATAGAAACCAAAGCAAAATATAAACAGCATCATTCCTAAAAATTGTAACCACACCAGGCAAATATAGAATCTTCTCATAAAACCACATTTTACATTTTGCTGCAAGCTGACATGCTAATAACAAATAATTGCATTTATATAACAACTATGTAAAAGTAATTCTAATGCAGGTGGGATTGTGGTCAGAATAGCTGTCATTGTAAGATAGCAGAGCAGAAGCAGCCCATTCAGCCCATTGAGTCTGCCCCACCATTCAGTCATGGCTGTGACCCTTCAATCCCCTTACTCACCAAGAACCTGTCGGTCTCTTTATTAAATACATTCAATGATAAGGACTCCACAGCCCTCTGTGGCAATGAGCTCCACAGGTTCCCCACCCTTGGCTGTAGAAATTCCTCGTCATCTCCAATCTAAAGATTTGGCCCTTTTCTCTGAGGCTGTGCCCTTGGGTCCTATTGGTGGAAACATCTTCTCCATGTCCACGCTATCCAGATCTCTCAGGATTCTGAAAGGTTTGATCAGATCCCCCCCATACCCTTCCAACCTCCATCAAGCACGGGCCCAGAGTCCTCAAACCCTCCTCATATGACAAGCCCTTCATCCCCGGAATCATTCTCGTGAACCTCCCCAGGAACCCCCTCCAAGGTCAGCACATCCTTCCTTAGATACGGGGCCCAGAACTGATCACAATGTTCTGAATGGGGTCTGACCACAGCCTTATCCAGCCTCAGCAGTACATCCCTGCTCTTGTATTCTCGCCCTCTCGAAGTGAATGCTAACATTGTATTTCTATTCCTAACAGCCAACTGAACCTTCATGTTAACCTGAAGAGAATCCTGAACAAAGAATTGAAAGAAGAGTATAAATACACTCCCAATGTTCAAAGCAACTGAGTTCAAGTTAAGCTGCTGTGCAATTTGACTCAATAGGAATCTTAAATAAAAACCCAAAGAACTGCAGATGCTGGAAATCAGAAACAAAATCAGAAAGTGCTGGAAAAGCTCAGCAGGTCTGGCAGCATCTGTGTTAGAGAAATCAGAGATGATGTTTCAGGTCTGGTGCCCCTGCCTCAGAACCCGACCGCACCTGAAATGCTAACTCTGATTTCTCTGCACAGAGGCTGCCAGATCTGCTGAGCTTCTCCAGCACTTTCTGATTTTGGTTCATTTCTCATTAATAAGACAATCCCCTCCCCCTTTGCCCGCCCTCTCAATAGGATGTGTCCCCCTGGATATTTATTTGCCAGCCCTGATCTCCTTCTAGCCATGGCTCTGTGATACCCACAACATCGTACCTGCCAGTTACAGTCTGCGCTACAAGACCGTTTCCCTTGTTTCGTACACTGGGTGCATTTAAATACAGCACCCTCAGTCCTGCATTGACTGCCCCCCCACCCCATCCTCATCGCTGTCCCCTTATCTACGCAGTCTGAAGTTAAACCTCTCGGTCCAATTGCTGCTTCTGGAAACATTGATAATCTCCACTGAGCCCTCCCTCTGCTTTAACTTCTTCCATAATTTTCCATGTAACTGAACCCCCACCCCACTGTTTAATTTAAAGCCCTATCCATAGCCCTCGTTATGTGATTCACCAGGACCCTGGTCCAAGTATAATTCAGCTGGAGCCCGTCCCATTGGAACAGCTCTGTCCTTCCCCATTGCTGGTGCTAATGTCCCATGAATTTGAGCCCATTTCTCCCACACCAATCCTTGAGCCATGTGATTACCTCCTCAGTCTTGTTGATGTGTGCTCATTGGGTCGTAGCTCAGGTTCGGATTTTAGTTAAGGCCCTAGCTGCTCACATTCCCTCAGCAGAACCTCGTTCCTCGTTGTACTTATATCGTTGGTATCTATGTGGACCATGGCCACTGGATCCTTTACCTCCTGCACCAAGGCCCTCTGTAGCCCAGAGGCAATATCCCGAACCTGGGCACCAGGAAGGCAACACAGCCTTCGGGACTCTTGATCCTGGTCACAGAGAACACTCTCTGTTTCCCTGACTAGACTCTCCCTAATTGCAACTACCCCCCCACTCCCCCCAACCCTTGAATAGTTCCCTGTACCATGGTGCAATGGTCTGTTAACCCATCCTCTCTACCACCCCCACACACAGGGAGCAAGCAGTTAGTCTTCATTTGATCCCTGGCCATAGCAGTTCATCGATTTTTAAATTGTTCAAATCAAAAGTCCCAAGTTAGAAACTGAACAAACAGAGAAGCAACTGAAACCTGGATCCTCTGAGGTGAGATATAAGGGACGTAGAGACATCGCCCAACATCTGCCTCAAAGGTGTGTGGTAACAGGTAAATTAAAAACGAGTCTGGTGGCAACACGAAATTTCAAACTTAGCCACATTGGTTGAAACTCTGGAGAAAGATATTAATCATTTTGAAGGAGAGACAGAGAAATGGAAAGGTTTCAGGCAGGAATTCCCAGCCACAGGGACCAGGCTGGGAAAGACTCAGCTGTCTTTGGTGAAGTGACTAAATTCGGAGAAGAGTGAGAGACCAGGGTTTGAGGAATGCACATGGTTTTTGCAAGATTCACAGGCAGCTGCCCTTCAAGGTGAAATGTTACTGGATGAGGGAGACCCAAACTCTATATGAGTACAAAACTGGTGACATTGAATTAAACACTCCTGTTTAATCTTTCCTTCATTTAACTTCATTGATCACAATAGAAACAAAACTAAGACCCACAGTAGTGTTCAATTGTTCATCTGAGAGAGGGGTAGTGCGGAATTCCACATTGGTGTGATGGAGTGGTGGGTGACGTTTCATACAGAGAGGTCTGAGGTGATGGACTTGGTCAGACCAGCACTGACAGACAATAGAAAATAGAATTCTCAAGGAGCAGAGGTGGTCGTATCTGTGCAGGGATTATTAAATTTGACAGGAGAAGTGGAGGGAGCAGTTAATAAAGCACACATTGTTCCTTGCTTTATTAATAGGGTCTTAGAGGAGAAAGTGAGGACTGTAGATGCAGGAGACCAGAGTTGAAAAATGTGTTGCTGGAAAGGCACAGCAGGCCAGGCAGCATCCGAGGAGCAGGAGAATCGATGTTTCAGGCATAAGCCAAGGGGTTGATGTTAAACTTGTACAATGATGTGGAGGTGCCAGTGTTGGACTGGAGTAGACAAGGTCAGAAGTCACATGACACCAGGTCATAGTCCAATGGGTTTATTTGAAATCACAAGCTTTCAGACCACTGCCCCTTCATCAGCAAAACCTCAAAAGCTTGTGATTTCAACGAAACCTCTTGGACTGTGACCTGGTGTCATGTGACTTCTGACCTTATACAAGACACTGGGTAAACCTAAGAGGGAGCACTGTGTACAGCTCTGGAGTATTGTGTACAATTCTGGAGTATTGTGTGCAGTTCTGGAGTATTGTGTACAGCTCTGGAGTATTGTGTACAGTTCTGAAGTATTGTGTACAGTTCTGGATTACTGTGTACAGCTCTGGAGCATTGTGTGCAGCTCTGGAGTATTGTGTACAGCTCTGGGGTATTGTGTACAGCTCTGGAGTATTGTGTACAGCTCTGGGGTATTGTGTGCAGCTCTGGAGTACTGTGTACAGTTCTGAAGTATTGTGTACAGTTCTGGAGTATTGTGTACAGCTCTGGATTACTGTGTACAGCTCTGGAGCATTGTGTGCAGCTCTGGAGTATTGTGTACAGCTCTGGAGTATTGTGTACAGTTCTGGAGTATTGTGTACAGCTCTGGATTACTGTGTACAGCTCTGGAGCATTGTGTGCAGC
>NC_057726.1:1506485-1521488 GCF_004010195.1 Chiloscyllium plagiosum | reverse complement strand
TGCATGTGTGAGTGTGCAAGTATGTGTGCCTATAAGGGTGTATGTGGGTGTCTGTGCGCCCGTCTGTGTGTACCTGTGTCCGTGTGTGTTTGTGTAGGAATATATGTGTGTGTGTGTGTAGTGCAATGGTGATCACCTGTAATGTGACATGAACCCAAGGTCCCGGTTGAGGCCCTCCCTATGGGTACCGAACTTAGCTATCAGCCTCTGCTCAGCCACTTTCCTCTGCTGCCTGTCCCAAAGTCCACCTTGGAGGATAGTCACCCGAAGGTCCGAGGCTGAATGATGATGTCAGCGTGTACGAGGGGGACATAACTACAAATTGAGGGGTGATAGATTTAAGACTGATGTCAGAGGCAGGTTCTTAACTCAGAGAGTGGTCAGGGCATGGAATGCCCTACCTGCCAATGTAGTTAACTCAGCCACATTAGGGAGATTTAAACAATCCTTAGATAAGCACATGGACGATGATGGGATAGTGTAGGGGGATGGGCTTAGATTAGTTCACAGGTCAATGCAACATCGAGGGCCAAAGGGCCTGTTCTGTGCTGTATTGTTCTATGTTCTATGTTCGATGGTGAGACCTGAATTTAACAAGGAGTTAGACACAGACTGACTATATCACCACTGTCAGTTTTTGCTGGCTCACTCTTGTCTTTAAAGGAAGGAAATCTGCCAACCTTACCTGGTCTGGTCTCTAAGTGACTCCAGACCCACAGCAATAGGGTTAACTCTCAACTGCCCTCTGGCCAATTAGGGGTAGATGGTAAATGTTGACCCAGCCAGCAACACCCAGATCCCAGGAATAAATCAGGCCAATGTATCTTAATGACGACTGCCCAATGGCTCTGACATCCATCATTATGAAGTGCTTTGAAAGGTTAGCAATGGTACACATCAGCTCCAACCTCCCAGATCACCTTGATCCACTACAATTCCCCTACCAGCGCAATAGGCCCACCGCAGATGCCATCTCTCTGGCCCTACACTCATTCCTGGAACATCTTGAAATAAGGACACCTACGTCAGACTCCTATTTATTGTTTAGCTCCACCTTCAACACCATAATTCCAACCAAACCTATCTCCTAACTCAAAGACCTATGACTTACAAATTTGGTGATGACACCACCATAGTGGGTCAGATCTCAAATAACACGACAGAGTTCAGGAATGAAATAGAGAGCTTAGTGACATGGCATAAGGTCAACAATCTCTCCCTCAATGACAGCAAAATGAAGGAGCTGGACATCAAATTCCAGAAACGGAGTGGAGGACATGGCCCTGTCTCTATCAACAACGCGGAGGTGGAAATGGTTGACAGCTTCGGGTTCCCTGGAGTAAAGATCACCGACAATCTGTCCTGATCCATCCACATCAACATGTCTACGTATCCGGATGCATGACAGCTTGGTATGACAACTGCTCTGCGCAAGGTTGCAAGAAATTACAGAGTTGTGATTGCAGCCCAGTCCGTCACCAAACCAGCCTTCCTCCCACTGACTCTGTCCATGCTTCCCATTGCCTCCGGAAAGCAGCCAACATAATCAAAGATCCCTCCCACTCCCAGTTATACACTCTTCCATTAGGCAGGAGGTATAAAAGTTTGTAAAAAACATACTATCAGAGAAATTCAGCACAAAGAATCAGCCACCTCAAAACGATGATCGCAGAAGAGAAATTGACCAGGCTGGCACCGAACTGATTCTCTGCAGATAGCCAGAATGCTCTAGGCTGGGCGGAAGGTGCTGGTAGGTTTTATACGGGTACAGGATGGCAGGCAGCATCCAAGGAGCAGGAAAATCAATGTTTCAGGGACAAGCCTTTTTCCAGCACCACTCTAATCCAGACTCGAATTTCCAGCATCTGCAGTCCTGGTTTTAACCTCCCTTTGTATGGGTACAAGGCAGAGGGGATCATTGTAAAGCAGCTACAATACAATGGGGAAAGTTGTAAAGTGATTAAAACAAGTATAATCCGAATGGACATGAACCAAGCCTCTGGCAGCAGCAATTCATTTGTGATTGACACAGGAGATTCCAGCCATCTCCGTGAGTGGGTGAGAGTGTCTTCTAGAAGATTCTTCATTGTATTTCCTGTCCGCGCGAGTATGTGTAAATGTCCCTTTGCCCGGCACCCAGGTGTGTCCACTGTGTTCCTCCTGTGAGTGAAGTCTTCCAGGGGCTTTCGGCCTGCCTCTTTGTTTACGCGGTATCGGTTTCCTGCCCTTAGGCTGCTGGGACTGCAATATAATCAGGGACAGAAGCTTTACGGTGAAGGCTGTTTGGGAAGTGTATTCTCTGGTTTCTATGTTAGCCTGCTTGGCCAAGACTGGGGCATTGTGGGTGTGTTCTGTGTTTGTGGGCAGGCTTGATCTCTGTGTTTTACAGACCTGACTCTGTGTTTTTTAGGTGGCCATGCTGTGGGTGGGGAGGGTGGCAGATCTTTCTCTCACATGTACCAACAGATTCAAGAACAGCTTCTTCCCCCGCTGTTATCAGACTTGTGACCTTCTATATATTAGGGTTAATCCTTCTCTGCACCTTCCATTTCGCTGTAACACTATATTCTGCCTACTCTGTTCTACTGCCCTGATGTAAGGTATGCTTGAGCTGAAAGTGCAGATGCTGGAGATCAGAGTCGAGAGTGTGGTGCTGGAAAAGCACAGCAGGTCAGCAGTATCCGAAGAGCAGGAGAATCAATGTTTCAGGCAAAAGCCTGGTATACTTTGTCTGGTTAGCATGGAAAACAATACTTTTCACTGTATCTCGGTCCTTGTGACAATAATAAATCAAAGTAAATCAAATAAATATAATCAAAATCTTGAGCTGGAGGTGGAAGGTGACCCATCAATGCAGTACAAGGGATAGTGCTGCATGGCCTGTGTTCAGGTCAGACGCTGCCTTTGCCTCCTGAGAAGACCCTATTGACAGGATTTTGAAATTTACAAAGAAGGGGAAGTCTGTGTGGTGTCAGAGGAGAAGCTATGCAGTGAGAGCAGACCATGGGTCCTCCTGACCAACAGACAAGACACTACCGCATGTGAGCAGGCTGAAAAGGGGAGAGCTGGCTTCACCACAGCTCAGCACTGAGCTGTCGCAGCGGGAGCGAGGGAGGGAGGGACAGGTGGAGGGAGGGGGGGGGGAAGGGTGTGAGGGAGCGGTCATGGGGCACTCTGCTGATGGCACATAGCTGCTGCTACGAGCCACAGCACACAGACCAGTGCTGGCCACAGAGCAGAAGTGGTCACTGTCAGCGGTTTACTCCTTCGGCAAAAATAACAAACGACAAGAGAAACTGGTTCCATTCGCCTCCTCCCAACTTAAATCAAGTGACCACAGCTTTGGGGCTCTGTTGATTTTTAAAAATTCATTCCTGTGAAGCAGATATTAAGTAATAATCTTTAACCACTAGGATGTCAAATGAAGGGGAAGTATTGAGCGGCGATAACACATCAGATAGCAGGGGCAGTGAGACAGCATGGGCCAAGACAATAACAACTACAAAGAGATGTTCAGAGTAAACTCCGACAAGCCCCTGCATATTCGAGACTTCACTTCCAGACCCAGTGTTCACATTAAAGACTGTCAAGATTGTAAACAATATATTAGCAGGGACAGAGGAGAGGGCGCCTCACTCTGTCTCTAAAATTGCACTGTTCCTGTCCTGGGAGTGTTTGATCGGACAGGTCTCCATTCCCGTAACAAGGGATCTCAGCATCTGACCCTCCCACAGTGCGGCACTCCCTCGTTACTGACCCTCTGACAGTGCGGCACTCCCTCAGCACTGACCCTCTGACAGTGTGGCACTCCCTCAGTACTGACCCTCCAACAGTGCGGCACTCCCTCGTTACTGACCCTCCGACAGTGCGGCACTCCCCACTCCCTCAGCACTGACCCCCTGACAGTGCCCACTCCCTCAGCACTGACCCCCTGACAGTGCCCACTCCCTCAGCACTGACCCCCTGACAGTGCCCACTCCCTCAGCACTGACCCCCTGACAGTGCCCACTCCCTCAGCACTGACCCCCTGACAGTGCCCACTCCCTCAGCACTGACCCCCTGACAGTGCCCACTCCCTCAGCACTGACCCCCTGACAGTGCCCACTCCCTCAGCACTGACCCCCTGACAGTGCCCACTCCCTCAGCACTGACCCCCTGACAGTGCCCACTCCCTCAGCACTGACCCCCTGACAGTGCCCACTCCCTCAGCACTGACCCCCTGACAGTGCCCACTCCCTCAGCACTGACCCCCTGACAGTGCCCACTCCCTCAGCACTGACCCCCTGACAGTGCCCACTCCCTCAGCACTGACCCCCTGACAGTGCCCACTCCCTCAGCACTGACCCCCTGACAGTGCCCACTCCCTCAGCACTGACCCCCTGACAGTGCCCACTCCCTCAGCACTGACCCCCTGACAGTGCCCACTCCCTCAGCACTGACCCCCTGACAGTGCCCACTCCCTCAGCACTGACCCCCTGACAGTGCCCACTCCCTCAGCACTGACCCCCTGACAGTGCCCACTCCCTCAGCACTGACCCCCTGACAGTGCCCACTCCCTCAGCACTGACCCCCTGACAGTGCCCACTCCCTCAGCACTGACCCCCTGACAGTGCCCACTCCCTCAGCACTGACCCCCTGACAGTGCCCACTCCCTCAGCACTGACCCCCTGACAGTGCCCACTCCCTCAGCACTGACCCCCTGACAGTGCCCACTCCCTCAGCACTGACCCCCTGACAGTGCCCACTCCCTCAGCACTGACCCCCTGACAGTGCCCACTCCCTCAGCACTGACCCCCTGACAGTGCCCACTCCCTCAGCACTGACCCCCTGACAGTGCAGCACTCCCTCAGCACTGACCCTCCGACAGGGCGGCACTCCCTCAGCACTGACTCTCCGACAGTGCGGCACTCCTTCAGCACTGACCCCCTGACAGTGCCCACTCCCTCAGCACTGACCCCCTGACAGTGCAGCACTCCCTCAGCACTGACCCTCCGACAGGGCGGCACTCCCTCAGCACTGACTCTCCGACAGTGCGGCACTCCTTCAGCACTGACCCCCTGACAGTGCCCACTCCCTCAGCACTGACCCCCTGACAGTGCAGCACTCCCTCAGCACTGACCCTCCGACAGGGCGGCACTCCCTCAGCACTGACTCTCCGACAGTGCGGCACTCCTTCAGCACTGACCCCCTGACAGTGCCCACTCCCTCAGCACTGACCCCCTGACAGTGCCCACTCCCTCAGCACTGACCCCCTGACAGTGCCCACTCCCTCATACTGCACTCGGAGATAGTCCTTGATGTTTGTGTTCACTCTGTTGTGGATATTGAGCCCATGAATCCCTAACACTAATAGTGTTGACCTCAGCGCTATCCCCTCTGAGTTGCCCTCACCACAGATCTGAGGTCACTCTCAATGATCCTGTTCCTCCCCTCTGTTGTGATTGGTGCAGTTTTGCTAACTCCTGAATGAATGTCAGGGGCTGCTGGTTGTCGGAGAGAGTTCTAAAGGAGCCTCTGATGGTGATGCAATCTGCTCCTCGTCAGGAATTAATCTCCTGGACTTTATGGGCATGAAATTAGCAAATATTTGTCCCTCTTTGCACACGCACCAAGTGTAAACCTGCTGCTAATGATTAACCAGTCATGTTGGTGAATACAGTTGACATTATCTCTACCAATGGGGTGACCGTGAATGCTCATCCATCGCCAGTCATCATCAGGAAGTAGCAGGAGCATAAATGAAACAGTTACATTCATGTAGCACCAGTTACAGGTACATCGCATTGCAGTAGAACCTAGGATAACGGGCTTTTCAAATTTCTGGTAAGCCACCATCTGTGTAATATCCACGCCCTGCACTGATGTGAAGCAATAACCATTCGCATTCATACAGCACCCTATCAGACAGCTTTTGTGAAGAATGGTAGTTTCCAATTCTCTGAGCCAGGTTCACGATCCATCTGCTTCAGAGGGATGTTATTACTCAGTTCCTGTCCATCCAGGATGGTCACTCATTTCCTGTTTAGCTCGGTGGGGGGGGCGGGGGTGACTGAGTTCCTGTAGACCATAAGATATAGGAGCAGAATGAGGCCATTCTCCCATCGAGTCTGCCCCACCATCCAATCCACCAGGATATGTTTCTGAGCCCCATTCCCCTGCTTTATCCCCATTCCACTTGATCCCCGTGCTAATGAAGACCAATCTAGCTCTGTCTCAAATACATACAATGCCCAGGCCTCCACAAGCCTCTGACACAATGGGTTCCACAGATTAATAATACCTGGGTTGACTCCATCCCCTAGGGATTCCCTAACCTAGGCTCCCTAACCTACTCTCTCTCATTACACATCACCGAATCCAGAACTGCCTCTTCCCTGGTGGGCTCCATCACAAACTGCTCC
Organism: Chiloscyllium plagiosum; assembly: GCF_004010195.1. Lineage (NCBI taxonomy): Eukaryota > Metazoa > Chordata > Chondrichthyes > Orectolobiformes > Hemiscylliidae > Chiloscyllium > Chiloscyllium plagiosum. The sequence continues at coordinate 1,515,087 of NC_057726.1, read as the reverse complement.
AAAAAAACCATCTCATAGTCATTCCACAAATTCCTTTTCTTGAGATCTGCTGCCAACCTGATTTCCCAGTCCACCTGTATATTGAAATCTCCGTGACGATTGTAATATTGCCTTGCTTATCTCCTGATGTCTTTTCTGCCCCATACCCTGACTCCTGCTCAGAGACATGGATGTCACACCCATCAGGGTGTTTTTACCCTTTGGAGTTCCTCAACTCTACCCACACAGATCCTCCACCTGCTGACCCTTCATGCTTCCAATTTAATTTCATTTCTTACAAAACAAAACGACCAAAAGAACCGCAGATGCTGGAAATTAGAAACAAAATCAGAAAGTGCTGGAAAAGCTCAGCAGGTCTGGCAGCATCTGTGTTCGAGAAATCAGAGATGATGTTTCGGGTCTGGTGCCCCTGCCTCAGAACCCGACTGCACCTGAAATGCTAACTCTGATTTCTCTGCACAGAGGCTGCCAGATCTGCTGAGCTTTTCCAGCACTTTCTGATTTTGGTTCATTTCTCCCACAATGTCCCTTAATTCCAGGATTTTGTCCTCGTGACACTGAAGGAACAGCAATTTCTGGCACCCACCTCTGAGCTTTGGGATTGGATAATTTCAATGTTGATTGGGAGAGGCCTTTTCTATTGGATGAACTGTGGAGGTTGGGGGTAGGGCACTGTTAGATTTAATGTGGATCCAGTCACTAGCCCTGTACGTGGGGAGTCAGTGTTGGGGAGCAATGACAATGACAGACCTGTGTGACTCCCCCCGATCACAGTGAACCATAGAAACAACTGCTTTCTGGAGAAATTGAGTTCGCTTGTGTCCTGGAAATATAATAATGGGTCAAGGATGGGAGATGTCACACAGATCCCTCCTTCAGCTGCTTCATCAATGACCTTCCCTCTGTCATAAGGTCAGAAGTGGGAATGTTCATCGATGATTGCACAGCATTCAGCACCATTCTCAATACTGAAGCAGTCCATGTTCAAATGCAACAAGATCTGGACAATACCCAGGCTTGGGCTGACAAGTGGCAAGTAACATTCATACCACACAAATGCCAGAAGATCACCATTTCTCACAAGAGACAATCTAACCATCACTTCTGAATCTCAATGGTCTCTATCACTGAATTTCCCACTATTAACATCCCAAGGGTTATATTGACCAAAAGCTGAACTTGACAGGTCGTGTCAATAATGTGGTTACAAAAGCAGCTCAGAGGCTGGGAATCAGCGGCACGGTGGCTCAGGGGTTAGCACTGCTACCTCACAGCACCTGAGACCCGGGTTCAATTCCAGCATCAGGCGACTGTCTGTGTGGAGTTTGCACATTCTCCCTGTGTCTGCGCGGGTTTGCTCTGGTTTCCTCCCGCAGTTCTAAGATGTGGATGAATTGGCCATGCTAAGTTGCCCATAGTGGTCAGAGGGAAATGGTCTGGGTGGGTTACTTTTGGATGGTCTGTGTGGACTTGTTGGGCCGAAGGGCCTGTTTCCACACTGTAGGGAATCTAATCAAGTAACTCAGTTCCTGACTGCCCACTTGCCTCCAGGAAATAAAGCCCCTCTTCCACCTGTCTCTGTCTTTAACACTGAGCCACTTGTTTTTAATGTTTAAATTCCTAGTTTCCTGTTCCTACTCAGCGTTTTCAGACTGGGTTTAGGGTGAGTGTTGAGGTTGCTATCTCTCAGGTAGTTTGAACTGACCCACCCTGTGCCTGAAGGTCTCCTGTACAGCCAGGGTTGGGGGGGGGGGGGGCACTGGGAATTAGTAAGTCACAATGTGCTCTGGATGTGAGAAGCAAACTCCACCCCCCCTCCCCCCCCCCTTTACTGCATCTCCACCCCCCAGGTACAGAGTGGATTCTGTGAGGATCCATGCTCCCGAATCAATGAAGACATTTCCAAAGTCCCACAGCCTCTCTGTGAAAAACAACTGCTACTGTCAGATTTACCCCCCTCCACCCCCATCTCTAAACAGCTTGATTATAATTTTAAGCTTATGGCCTTTTTTACTGCCCCTACACCCCCACCCCCTACAATCAGAGGGGATATTTCCTCTCTGTCTACAGAATCAGCTGAACATTTCTCGCCCACTGTTCTGTCCTATCGGTCCACTCCTCGACTGTTCGATGCAGTCCATCATCCCCCACACGGACTGAGGAATGTCATCTTTCCTGGAAATGAGGTGTCAATTTAATTCCAATAAGTTTCCTTTGAAAGGTCTTGTTGCTGTTTTGATTGTTGTTACAATGACTCTCCAAGGGCTCTTTAACCCATTTACTGATCCATTTTAAATGAGTTGCCCAGGCAACATGTATTTTATAAATTGATCCCATCAGTTGAATGCTGGTGACTGGGTGCTAGCCCTGACAAGGTCAATGTAACTGCATGTGGAATGGGGCTGGGAGGGCGTGGGTTTCTCTGCTTTTGGGCTAAAGTATTATTTATATTTCTTCACAAACAAACTTACACATAAACATAGAAACCAAAGGCAGCAGTGCTAACCACTGTGCCACCGTGCCGCCCAAACCTGTCGGTCACTGTATTAAATACATTCAATGATAAGGCCTCCACAGCCCTCTGTGGCAATGAGCTCCACAGGTTCCCCACCCTTGGCTGTAGAAATTCCTCGTCATCTCCAATCTAAAGATTTGGCCCTTTTCTCTGAGGCTGTGCCCTTGGGTCCTATTGGTGGAAACATCTTCTCCATGTCCACGCTATCCAGATCTCTCAGGATTCTGAAAGGTTTGATCAGATCCCCCCCATACCCTTCCAACCTCCATCAAGCACGGACCCAGAGTCCTCAAACCCTCCTCATATGACAAGCTCTTCATCCCCGGAATCATTCTCGTGAACCTCCTCAGGATCCCCCTCCAAGGTCAGCACATCCTTCCTTAGATACGGGGCCCAGAACTGATCACAATGTTCTGAATGGGGTCTGACCACAGCCTTATCCAGCCTCAGCAGTACATCCCTGCTCTTGTATTCTCGCCCTCTCGAAGTGAATGCTAACATTGTATTTCTATTCCTAACAGCCAACTGAACCTTCATGTTAACCTGAAGAGAATCCTGAACAAAGACTCCCAAGTCTCTTTGTGCTTCAGATTTCCACAGCTTTTCCCTGTTTCAAAAATATTCTATGCCTCTATTCTTCCTAACGAAGTGCATAACCTCACACTTTCCCACATTGTCCTCCATCTGCCACTTCTGTGCCCACCCACAGTTCCTGCTGTGCCTCCTGAATTACTCCCCGAACCTCCTGCCATTGCTGCTCCACTGTCTTCCCTGCCAGACTCCCCTCCCAATCAGCTCTGACCAGCTCCTCCCCATGTCTTGGTAGTTTAGTTTATTCCATTTAATCCTGTTACATTTGATTCCAGCTTCTCCCTCTCAAACTGAGTTCTGTCAAGTTATAGTCACTGTCTTTTAGGGGTTCCTTCACCGTCAGTTCCCGAATCAAGCCTGCCTCCTTTCTCAACACTAAATCCAGAATTCCCTGTTCCCAGTGGGCTCTATCACAAGCTCCCCCCATGATTGCTGTAAAGTGCCTTCCTTACACGCCTTTTCTATCTCCTCGTTTATCTTCTGCCTCACATCCTGATGACTGCAAGGAAGCCTGTACATAACCCCCATTACGGTTCCTCAACTCTACATACACACAGTCTACTCCTTCTGACTTTATCTATTGATATAATTTTGTTTCTCACAACCAAGACAATCCCCTCCCCCTTTGCCCGCCCTCTCAATAGGATGTGTCCCCCTGGATATTTATTTGCCAGCCCTGATCTCCTTCTAGCCATGGCTCTGTGATACCCACAACATCGTACCTGCCAGTTACAGTCTGCGCTACAAGACCGTTTCCCTTGTTTCGTACACTGGGTGCATTTAAATACAGCACCCTCAGTCCTGCATTGACTGCCCCCCCACCCCATCCTCATCGCTGTCCCCTTATCTACGCAGTCTGAAGTTAAACCTCTCGGTCCAATTGCTGCTTCTGGAAACATTGATAATCTCCACTGAGCCCTCCCTCTGCTTTAACTTCTTCCATAATTTTCCATGTAACTGAACCCCCACCCCACTGTTTAATTTAAAGCCCTATCCATAGCCCTCGTTATGTGATTCACCAGGACCCTGGTCCCAGTATAATTCAGGTGGAGCCCGTCCCATTGGAACAGCTCTGTCCTTCCCCATTGCTGGTGCTAATGTCCCAGGATTTCAAACCTTTTCTCCCACACCAATCCTTGAGCCATGTGATTCCCTCTTTAATCTTGGTGACCCTGGGACAGTCAGTAGAGTTCAGATAAGTGAGGGGGGCAATCCCAGAGATTGATAAAATGCAAACAGGACAAGACAGGGTAGCTGCAGGGAGGATGTTCCCAAAGGTGGGTGTGTCCAGACCCAGGGGGTCACAGTCTGAGGATTTGTGGTGGACCGTTTAGGAATGATTTGAGGTGTTATTTCTTCACCCAAAGTGTGGTGAGCCTGTGGAATTCATTACCACAGGAAGTAGCTGATGCCAAAACATTGAATGTATTCAAGAGGCAGCTGGATATAGCACTTGGGGGTGAATGGGATCAAAGGTCATGGGGAGAAAGCAGCATTAGGCTATTGAGTTGGATGATTAGCCATGATCATGAATAACGGGGCAGGCTCCTCCTGCTCCTATCTTGTATTTTCTGCTTATTGTTCAGTTGGATCAGTTACTCAGTTCCTGTACAGCCCTCTATGGAGTTGGTGTCTGATTGGACAGCTACTTGGTTAATATAATGTCAGTGGTTTTAGTGTCAGACTCTGGGATTATATCGTACTCTATCCCAATAACAAAGCAGCACAGTACACTCTGTACCCTTACAGGAAATTCATCGTTTTGGGAAAATGTGTCACTGTAATATGGGACAGCATCGAGTCAGAAGGAGATATTTTGAGTAAAGTTAACTTTAGAAAAATGTTGTCAGACAGAGGACTGACTGTAAATGTGCTGCCTCAGAAGCAATGAACTTTGACTCAGTCATAACCCATGACACGCTGTCCCACAGTCAGCAGCCTATGGGTATTATCTGTGCAGATCTCAGGGTCTCAGCATGGAGCTATGACAGGCTCTGTCCTTCAGACAAAGTGGTAAACCAATCCCCTGGCTACCCTCTGAGAGACTACACCACGAGACTCTTCTGAAGAGAGACAGGGAGATCCCCTCCAGTCTCTGACCCAATATTTATTCCTCACCTAACATCCAGTCCTCCATGCTCATTATCATACCTCCCACACCTGTGGGATCTTGCTGTGTGGAGAAAGTGAGGTCTGCAGATGCTGGAGATCAGAGCTGAAAATGTGTTGCTGGAAAAGTGCAGAAGGTCAGGCAGCATCCAGGGAACAGGAGAATCGACGTTTCAGGCATAAGCCCTTCTTCAGGATTCCTTCACTATCCTGGATTAGTGGTGCTGGAAGAGCACAGCAGTTCAGGCAGCATCCGAGGAGCAGCAAAATCGACGCTTCAGGCTCTCTGCCTTTATTCCTGATGAAGGGCTTTTGCCCGAAACGTCGATTTTGCTGCTCCTCGGATGCTGCCTGAATTGCTGTGCTCTTCCAGCACCACTAATCCAAAATCTGGTTTCCAGCATCTGCAGTCATTGTTTTTACCACCTTCACTATCCTATCTACCTGCGACTCCACTTTCAAGAAGCTATGAACCTGCACTCCAAGGTCTCTTTGTTCAGCAACACTCCCTAGGACCTTACCATTAAGTGTATACGTCCTGCTAAGATTTGCTTTCCCAAAATGCAGTACCTCGCAATTATCGGAATTAAACTCCATCTGCTACTTCTCAGCCCATTGGCCCATCTGGTCCAGATCCTGTTGTAATCTGAGGTAACCCTCTTCGCTGTCCACTACACCTCCAATTTTGGTGTCATCTGCAAACTTACTAACTGTACCTCTTATGCTCGCATCCAAATCATTTATGTAAATGACAAAAGGTAGAGGACCCAGCACCGATCCTTGTGGCACTCCACTGGTCACAGGCCTCTAGTCTGAAAAACAACCCTCCTCCACCACCACCTGTCTTCTATCTTTGAGCCAGTTCTGTATCCGAATAGCTAGTTGTCCCTGTATTCCATGAGATCTAACCTTGCTAATCAGTCTCCCATGGGGAACCTTGTCGAACACCTTACTGAAGTCCATATAGATCACATCTACCGCTCTGCCCTCATCAATCCTCTTTGTTACTTCTTCAAAAAATTCAATCAAGTTTGTAAGACATGATTTCCCACGCACAACAGTGTGGAAGCAGGTCATTTGGCCTATTGAGTCCACACTGGCCCTGCGAAGAGCATCCTAAAAACCACACACCCCCCCCCCCCATCCTATCCCTGTAACTCTGCACTTCCCATGGACAATCCACCCTAACCTACACATCTTTGGACTGTGGGAGGAAACCGGAGCACCCGGAGGAAACCCACGCAGACACGGGGAGAATGTGCAAACTCCACACAGACAGTTACCCGAGGCTGGAATTGAACCTGGGACCCTGGTTCTGGGAGGGAGTGGTGCTAACCACTGAGCCACCGTGCCAAGAAAGTGGTAGTGAGCTGCCTTCTTGAACCGCTGCAGTCCATGTGCTGTAGGTAGACCCACAATGTCCTTAGGGAGGGAATTCCAGGAATTTGACCCAGTGACACTGAATGAACGGTGATATATTTCCAAGTCAGGATGGTGAGTGGCTCGGAGGGGAATCTGCAGGGGGTGGTGTTCCCATGGATCAGCTGCATTATCTATTTGATCATGTACTGTCTTTGTTGTAACTATTTCAACTCTTCCAAATACCAGCCCCAGGACAAAGGATATGGGTTAGATGGGTTAGATGGAGGGACAAACAGGAGGAAAGTCCAGCTAATCCAACGTTTTCCCTCTGCTATCTCCTACATCAGGGATGTGAAAGGTTTGGAGGTAAGCTTGGGGATAGTTCCAGAGATGTAGACACTGAAAGCATAGTCACTAATGAACGAGGGATTGAGATTGAGAAAACACAAGACTCAAAGTCAGGATTGGATGAGATGGGGAGGGTGGGGGTGTGAGGGGAAGTTGTGAAGTAGGATGTGATTACGGAGAGACGGAGGGGTGATCCCAGGGCAGGGATTTGAAAACAAAGATGAAGGATTGCTAAATTGGGTGTTGGTGGGACGAGGGACCAAGCTGCTGAGTGACCACAGGTGGTAGTGAAGTGGACTTGGAGTGAACTAACCCTAACCTTATTGCAGTGCTCATCAAAACCACCAGGAGTGGGCAGACTTTGGGAGGAAGGGCTGTGAGAGGGGCAAGGGCAGGGGTAGACAACCCACCATTCTCTCCCCAACCAGCAACACAGCTCATTCTGCACATCAGGTCCCCAAGTTTTTTGCAAAGTTCTATTTCTGACAGAGAGCTGTCATTGCCAGTAAAAAACTCAAAAGTGTGGAATGAGTCATATGTCCACCAAAAATCCGCCTTCATTTGCAAATCCTGTCCACTCTCGACAAACCAATCTTGTTTGAATGTGGAAATGAGGAAAGGAAAGTGCTGACTCCTCAGATGAGGACATGCTCCTGAACTTCCTGCTCAGAAAGACAGGTTTCTCTCTGAAGCAGCCAGTTCACAAAACCGAGCACAATCCTCTCTCTTCACACTCAATCTTCAAACCACAGCAACACGTCAAACAACAAAACCATGCTTTCTCCTGTTCACATTAAAATGACTTTGATTTATTTATTTAACTTACTACACCCAATCCCCTCAGCCAGTTTCACCATCCTTTCTGTTATTTACTCATGCAATGTGGGTGTCTCTGCCTGGGCCCATCATTTATTGCCCGTCCCTAGTTGCCCCTTGAGAAGGTGGGGGTGAGCTGCCTTCTTGAACAGCTGCAGTCCATGTGCTGTAGGTTGACCCACAATGTCCCTTAGGGAGGGAATTCCAGGATTCTGACCCAGCGACACTGAAGGAACGGTGATATATTTCCAAGTCGGGATGGTGAGGGGGTTGGAGGGGAACTTGCAGGGGGTGGGGTTCCCACGTACCTGCTGCCCTTGTCCTTCTAGATGGAAGCGATCGTGACTTTGGAAGGTGCTGCCTGAGGATCTTTGGTGAATTTCTGCAGTGCATCTTGTAGCTGGTACACACTGCTGCTACTGAGCGTCAGTGGTGGAGGGAGTTTGACAGGATTTGACAGTGATGGAATGGGAAGGAGGACTCGTGAACCTCTGCACTGTATCTTGTAGATAGTACACACTGCTGCTACTGAGCAATGGTGGGGGAGGGAGTGGGTGTTTGAAGATGTGGTGCCAGTCAAGTGGGCTCTTTGTCCTGGATGGTGTCAAGCTTCTTGAGTGTTGTTGGAGCTGCTCCCATCCAGGGGCAAGTGGGGAGTATTCCATCCCCTCCTTACTTGTGCCTTGGAGATAGTGGACAGGCTTTGGGGAGGTAAAAACAATGACTGCAGATGCTGGAAACCAGATTCTGGATTAGTGGTGCTGGAAGAGCACAGCAATTCAGGCACAACCCGAAAAGCTTCGAAATCGACGTTTCGGGCAAAAGCCCTTCATCAGGAATAAAGGCAGTGAGCCTGAAGCA
>NC_057726.1:1494737-1504187 GCF_004010195.1 Chiloscyllium plagiosum | reverse complement strand
CCTTTATCTGCTGGCTTGATGGTGAGGTTGGGATTGGAGTAGAGGGATTGGAGGGCTGCGCGTTGTGAGGGTGAGAGGTTGGAGTGGGGGAGGGGGGTCGACAGGTTGAGGCGGTTAATGTCCCGGCGGCAGTTGGAAATGAAGAGGTCGAGGGCAGGTAATAGGCCAGCGCGGGGTGTCCAGGTGGATGCAGTGTGTTGGAGGTGGGCGAAGGGGTCCTCAGAAGGTGGGCGGGGGTCCTGATTGTGAAGGTAAGCTCGGAGGCGGAGGCGACGGAAGAATTGTTCGACGTTCGGCTTTGGGGAGTCAGGAGGTGAGTTACCCACCGTAGTATTCCCAGCCGCTGTGTTTATTTTTTTTTTGGTCCAAAGACAGTCCTATTCCTCTCAGACATAGTCAAGGAGGAGATTCCTTGCACACACACAGCCAGCTCTCAGGGTGAACAGAAGCTCTGGCTTCTTTTTTGTTTTTTTTTATATATATTTTATTTTAGCACTTTATTTTTTTTTAACCCCCACACTACCACCTAAGTGCGGTAGTGCTTATTTTATCCCCAGCACCCATGGTGTGTGTGTGCAGGTGTGAGACACAGTGAAAGACACAAAGTGCACCAATCTTTATTCAATTTCCACCACCAGGAAGATAGGAAAACACCCGGGTGGCCAGTGACAAACACTGCCCTTCACATCAAAGGGCAGTGCTGTGTGATCAAAACAGTGAAGGGGAGGGTAGGGACTAAATCAAAATAGAATTGGAGGGAGAAATGATGCACTCCACTCCCTGCGGCGCCCACCTCTCCCTGAACAACTCCAGGGTGTTGGTGGACACCGCGTGCTCCTTCTCCAAGGACACCCGGGAGCCGCTGTGTTTATGTGGTGAGTCTCGTTGAGTTACTGGTCAATGATAACCCCAAAAAGTCCGTGATAGTAACACCATTAAATGTCAAGGGGAGGCACTGCAGCTAAATCTGGGGCCATCAACAAAACAAGAGACACCTGCTGAGGAGAAACCCACATCCAAAAGGACGTTAATTGCCAGGCGCTGGGTGAAGGGGTACACTCTCAGAGATCTGCTTGCTCAGCAGCATGCAGCATATTCTGAGGCGATGGTGGAAGTTTGAGAGTGAGTCGTGTATTTACTCAAGCGGGGGTTTCTGCGGCACTGTGTGGAGGTTTAAATCAGTTACCAATTCCTGTTCCATTTCTTGTTTCATGATTGCTTACACACAACAAACTAAACTGCCGACTGATACAATCCAGGCAGATTGAATTTATGTTTGAAGCATAAACCCTAAAAAGCACAATGATAAAGCCCGCTCTGTGTCACGGAGGCAGTGAGAGGATTGTAATTGCTCTGTCGGAGCTGGGTGAGACCACAGCAGGAGGACTGCGGCAGGGTTCTCCTTTTCTCAAGGCACATATTGTTGCCATGCCTGCAGTGCAATGAAGGCTCATCTTGGGATGGCAGGACTCTCCCAGAGAGAGAGGGGGAGAGAGGGAGAGGGAGAGGGAGAGGGGGAGAGAGAGGGAGAGAGAGAGGGAGAGGGAGTTGCCACTGTCCATAAGCATCTCCTGACAGTTTACCACCACCCTCACAACTAGCTCGGCCATACTGGAGTTGCCACTGCTGGTCAACAGGGTGGTAGCCATGCCTGATCTCATCAGTCGCCCCAAACTGGACACTGGCAATTTCAGGAACAAATTCTGGTGAGGCAGTGGTTGAAATTGCAGGTCCTTTGCAATGGCAAACTGCAACCTACAGTTAACTGAACAAAGTAGCAGTGTAACCAATTCCATCCAGACTCGGAGCCAGCTACAAGGGGAATCCCACTGGCAACAGCCTGAGTGGGCCATGTAGATAACAACAGCCAGCAAGAAAGGGCACCGTAAACCCCTACAAAAGCACTACCAGGCAGCAGCCATAATACAGACAGAAACAAGCAAGGGCCCCAGGGTGCAGCCCACTATTCAATGAGCAAACCCCTCTACAACATGGTTGGTTTACACAATAGCCACAGTCATGACAGTTCCTAAGGTGTGGGACTGTGCCTCTCAATCTTGGGTACAAATCTTAGCAAACACAATTAATGAACTTATCAGATGGTTGAGTTCCTGCACATTTTTTTTGAAAACTCCATCAACTGCTTAACTAAAAAGGAAACAACAGATCAGGAAATAAGACTCTGCTACAGATTTAGTTTGATATTCTGTCTGAGAAGTACTCCCTCACCAGCAGGGTCCAGTATTGAGCTGAGTTCAGCATTGCTTATTTGGAAAGGGACAGCCCCCCCAAAAAATGCTTTAAGTTACTTGAGGTCTCAGAGGATAACGGAATACAGACAATGGTCTTTAGAAATGTCCCTCTCATTCAGAAAGGTGCAAGGACCCAATAGGGTGCCTTACAGAGTTAGTTTCTATATTGTACAAGCTACTCCCTTATGAAAGTAACAGGTAGCTTTCTGGCTGGTCAAACTGATTATGTTCATTAGAAGCACACAGGCCAAGACAAAAGATACTCACTGAAAACAACCAATGCTGGAGATCACAGCAGACAGCATCCATGGAGAGAGAGAGAGAGAGACAGCGAGAGAGAGCGAGCGCAAGCTAATGTTGAGACTAGATGATACTCCTACTTGAAGCGTTAAATTATAAGAGAATGTGCTTCATGATCGTCCATTTAGGAAAGGAGGAGAGATTTAACTGAATGCCTTACAATGATAAAGTGAGTTGATAGGATATGTACAGAAGCTATTTCCTCTAGTAGAGATTCAGAATGATATTAAACAATCATAAAATTAGGTAGAATCCTGTAATTAGTATAAAACATTAAGGACTTTCTCACAAAGAATAGTGAAAATTTCCAAAAAATGAGAGATGATCTCACGGAAACTCATCAAATACATCACCAATGATCAGGAAAAACACAGGGGGCGATGATTCCCCCCCCCCCGGGGATAAACACAGGGGGCGATGACCCCCCCTCCCCCAGGCATGGAGTCCAGAACCAGGAAGAACAATTCCAAAACAAAGGCGATGATTCCCTGTGGGGTCACAGTGAGGTCATGTTTGACTCAGATGGATTCGGATCTCGATCTCTCTTACACACAGGGGGCTGAGGAAGCTCAATCTTTGAGTTTGTTTAATGTAGGGACTGAACAATTTCTGATTCCCAATGATGTAGAGGGTTATAGGGATGGGCTATGTAAAAGGTATGGAAGTGTTCAATCAGCCGTGATGGTGTTGAATGGTGGGGCAGGCTTACAGGGCAGAATGGCCTAATCCAGTTTTTATGGGACAGTGGGGCAAAGTGATGGAATGTGGTGTTTATGTTGGAAGTCGTTACAGAGAGACAGGAGGGGACTAGGCTGAATGAGGATTATTATTGAAGGCCTCGGGGAAGCAGAAGCCAACGTGGGTCAGTGAGGATTGGAGTGTTGAGAGGATACAGACGACAGGGCTTTGTCCTTCAGGAGGATTGGAGGGAGAACAGCACAAGTAGATGTCTGCCGGTATTGTACTGATACAACATGTTCTCAGTCAGACTCATTCTCAACCACAGGAGCACTTTGACACAAATTGGAACAGCGTGACTGAATTCGCGTAAAATATTGTTTCACAATAAAGGAAGAGGTTGAAGGTTTAAGGACAGAAACTCTTTGGGAGGTGGAACAAACGCAAATGAAGCTGTTGTTTGATTCGGTGTCAAGTTAACAATCAGTGAGACAGCAAATTTCAACAGGATATAAAAATAATTACATGGTGATGCTGATTCTCATCTGCCCTCCCGCCTCTCTATAACCTCTCCCAACATAAACCCCACATTGCATCACTCACCCATAGGAACACAGATAGGCCATTCTGCCCATCAAGCCTGCCCCAAAACTTCAATACCTTTTACCCACCCCATCCCCATAACCCTGTTCCCCACTGAGAATCAGACATTATCCATCTGTACGTTAAACATACTCAAACACTGAGCTTCTATCACCATCACTAAGGAGAAGGTGCTGGAGAAACTGAAAGGTCTGAAAGTGTATAAATCACCTGGACCAGATGGACTACACCCTGGAGGTTCTGAAGGAGATGGCTGAGGGGGTCGTAGAGGCAAAGGTGGTGGTCTTTCAGGAATCACTGGAGCCAGGGAGGGTCCCAGAGGACTGGAAAATGGCTAATGTGACACCCGAGTATCAGAAGGGAGGGGTCCAGAAGACAGGAAACTATAGGCCCGTTAGCCTGACCTCAGTCATTGGTAAGACTTTAGAGACCGTTATTAAGGATGAGATTGCGGAGTACTTGGAGGTGTTTGGGAAAATAGGGCTGAGTCAGCAAGGCTTTGTCAGAGGGAGATCATACCTGACAAATCTGTTAGAATTCTTTCAGGAGGTAACAAGCAGGTTAGACAAGGGAGAGCCAATGGATGTGATCTATTTAGAATTCCAGAAGGCCTTTGACAAGGTTCCACACAGGAGGCTGCTAAATAAGAGCCCATGGTGTTAGAGGCAAGGTGCTGGCATGGATGGAGGATTGTGTGACTCGCAGGAGGCAGAGAGTGAGGATAAAGGGGTCTTTTTCAGGATGGCAACCAGTGACTAGTGGAGTTCCATAGGGGTCAGTGTTGGGAGTTGAAACTTTATTGCTGGAACAGCACAGCAGGTCAGGCAGCATCCAGGGAACAGGAGATTCGACATTTCGGGCACAGGCCCTTCTTCAGTGTTGCGACCACAGCTATTCATGTTATACATTAATGATCTGAACAAAGGAACCAAAGACATTGTTGTTAAGTTTGTAGATGATATGAAGATGGTTGGAGGGGTGGGTAGTGCTGAGGAAGCAGAGAGGCTGCAGGAGGGTATGGACAGGCTGGGAGATTGGGCACAGAAGTGGCAGATGGAGGACAATGTGGGAAAGTGTGAGGTTATGCACTTCGTTAGGAAGAATAGAGGCATAGAATATTTTTGAAACAGGGAAAAGCTGTGGAAATCTGAAGCACAAAGAGACTTGGTAGTCTTTGTTCAGGATTCTCTTCAGGTTAACATGAAGGTTCAGTTGGCTGTTAGGAATAGAAATACAATGTTAGCATTCACTTCGAGAGGGCGAGAATACAAGAGCAGGGATGTACTGCTGAGGCCGGATAAGGCTGTGGTCAGACCCCATTCAGAATATTGTGATCAGTTCTGGGCCCCGTATCTAAGGAAGGATGTGCTGACCTTGGAGGGGGTTCCTGAGGAGGTTCACGAGAATGATTCCGGGGATGAAGAGCTTGTCATATGAGGAGGGTTTGAGGACTCTGGGTCCGTGCTTGATGGAGGTTGGAAGGGTATGGGGGGGATCTGATCAAACCTTTCAGAATCCTGAGTGATCTGGATAGCGTGGACATGGAGAAGATGTTTCCACGAGTAGGAGAGACTGGGACCTGAGGGCACAGCCTCAGAGGGAAGGGATGACCCTATTAGCTGAGACAATGAGGAATGTCTTCAGCGAGAGGGTGGGGAACCTGTGGGGCCCATTGCTGCAGAGGGCTGGGGAGGCCACGTCACTGAGTGTATTTAAGACAGACTTGGATTAGTAAAGGGATCAAAGGCTACGGGGAGAAGGTAGGAGAGTGAGGTTGGGAAATATATCAGCCATGATCTAAATGTTGGAGCAGACTTGATGGGCTGAATGGCCTCATTCTGCTCCTATATGGTCTATCCCAGTCCCTGTTCCTGCTTTCTCCCGTACCCTCCACCAGCTTGTCAACATCTTTTCAGAGCTCCATCCTGCCCTCCCCATAGTTTACAATTCTTCCAAGTTTCGTGTCATCTGCAAACTTTGAACTTGTCCTCTGCACAGCAAGATCCAGACCGTTAATATAAATCAGGAACAGCAAAGACCCCAATACTGACCCCTGGAACCCCACAGCAGACCTCCCTCCAGCCCAAAAACTATCCACTGACCGTTCCTCTCTGATTCCTATCAATCAGCTGATGTTATATCCACATTGTTACTGTCCTTTTATGCCACGCCCTACAAGCTTTGTACAGGAAAGTCTGTCGTGTGGCACTGTATCAAATACCTTCTGCCAATCCATATTCTCCACAGTAACAGTGTTCCCTCATGACAATTTCTGTGCTGTAAAAACTCAGTGACTCTGAGCTTAGTCTGGGCCAAGAGGAATTCTCACTCCAAAAATCACAAATTAAAGGTACATCTGGTTTGACCAATACCAAAGCAAAATACTGCAGCTGCTGGAAGTCTGAAACAAATAGTAGAACATTCTGGAAGCGCTCAGCAGCATCAGTGGACGCTCTAAGGTCACGGTCAGCTCCAAAATAACTCCCTCAGGGAAGCCCTCATGTTCTGCTGCTGGTGGGGACTGGTGCAGCCAGTCTGTGCACAGTATGATCCCACACACTGTAATGATTACTTCATCAGTTCGGAGGGTGTTGGAGAGGGTGGGAGTTTGGCCTGAAGGTTTGTGAGAGCTAGTCTGAGTGTTACTGCTATGGGATCTTGACACCCAGCTGGGGGAGGAGGAAAACTTCTTCAAGGCAGGCATCCCTGCAAGAGGATTCGCAGTCGGGTTAAAGTCAACCAGGTAAAAACAATGACTGCAGATGATGGATTAGTGGTTTATTCCTGATGAAGGGCTTTTGCCCGAAACGTCAATTTCGCTGCTCCTCAGATGCTGCCTGAACTGCTGTGCTCTTCCAGCACCACTGATCCAGAATCTGGTTTCCAGCATCTGCAGTCATTGTTTTTATGGAGCTGGGGGCCAGGCTTCCCGTTCGTGCTTAATCCAAAAGATGACATCTCCATTTCTCCTTCTCCCCCTCCACATCCTTACTTGCTTACCCCCACTCCACCTTCGTCTTTCACATCTCTCTCTCCCTCTCTCTTCCTCTTTTACTCTGAGTCATTCTCTCTCCCGCTCTTTCACAGAATTATACAGTGTGTACTGACATGTGAAAAACACCTGATATTCACTCTAATCCTATCAACCAGCACTAGGCCCGTAGCTAGCCTTGATGTTATGATGTGCCAAGTGCTCACCAGGTATTTTTTATAAGGAAACCCACTGTCTCAGGCAACACATTCCAAACCAGCACCATCCTCTGGTAAAACAGCCTTGTCCTCATGTTCCCTCTAAACCTGCTGCCCCTCACCTTGAAGCTGTGACCTCTCACGACTGATCCTTCAACTCGGGGGAGCAGCTGCTCTCTATCGACCCTGTCCATGTCTCTCAGAGTCTTATCCACCTCCGTCAGGTCCCCCCTCAGCTGTCTCTGCTCTCTGAGTTTATCCAGTCTCTCTCCATCGCTGAAATGCTCCCTCCCAGACAATGTCCTGGTGAATCTCCTCTGCACCCACTTCAGTGCAATCCCATCCTTCCTATAGAACGGGGACTGGAACTGCACACAGTATTCCAGCCGTGACCTCACCATTGTCCAGTACAGCACCCCCCCCCCCCCCCCCCCCACCCACATGATATAGCTGCTCTTGTGATCTATGCCTGGAATGATAAAGGTGTGTGTGTCCCAAGGGCCTTTTCCGCCAATCAACTAAACATGCCCTCCCACCTTCCGCTTTCCACCTTCTTTGACAAATACTCCAAGGTCCCTTTGTTGCACAGAACTTCCTAGTGTCATGTTGTTCATTGTCAAATTACTCCTTCCAAAGTGTATCACTTTTCAGGGTTAAATTCTACCTGCTGCTTATGTGACCATCCTGTTTATATCTTCACATAGCTCAAACCACCCGACCAATCAGTGTGTCATCTGCAAACTTACCACACGGTCAGCTATGCCATTTGTATAAATGATGAACCCAGCACGGAGCCCTGCGGTAAGTGGCTTCCAGTCACTAAAGCAAAATACTGCAGGGTTCTGTCTCCCACAACTGAACCAGTCTTGAATCCACTTTATCAAATGACCCTGGATCCTGTGTGTATTTACCTTTCTGATCAGTCCCGAATGTGGGACTTTGTCAAAGAATTTGCTGAAATCCATGTAAACTACATCAACTGCACTCCCTTCATCTATACTTCCTCTTAAAAATTGAATCAACTTTGTTGGTCATGACTGCTGTCTGATGAAGCCATGCTGTCTATCCCTGACAAAGCCTTGCCTCTCTCAGTGGAGGTAGATTCTCTCCTTCAGAAGTTTCTCCAGTAGTTTCCCTTTCACTGGTGTGAGACTCACTGGTCTGTAGTTCTCGGGCTTCTCCCCTACAACCCTTTTTAAATATCAGAAGCACATCTGCTGTTCTCGAGTTCTCTGGCATATCCTCCATGGTCAGAGAAGAATTTAAGTTTTGGGTCAGTGCCCTGAAATCTCCTCCCGTGTTTGTGGCAGGAGCCTGGGACATAATTCATCTGGACCTGGAGATGTATCCACTTTTCCCCACTACCAGCATCTCCACCACTGTGCTTCTCCCTTTGTCAATTTGCTTGAGCACATTGCAGCGTCTCTCCCCAACCCGGGTTCCAGGCCTTCACCCTCATTCTCCATCTCCCCCCATTTTTTTCAGTCTCCTTCCATCTCTCTGAGTCTACTCTGTTCATTCACTTTGTTCCTCTAACCTTTTTCTCAATCACACTCTCACTTACTCGAAATGTCTGTTCCCCCTCTCTTTCTTGCTGTGTCTTCTGCTTTACTTTTCCCCTCACTTTCTCTCTCTCTCTATCCCTCTTTCTCCTCTCTCCTTATTTTCTCACCTTCCCTGATCTTCATTCACCATTCTCTTGCCCCCATCCCACTCCCTCTCTTACCCCAAATTTCTCCTCCTCTTCCTTCCTGTCTCCTCCTCTCCTCTTCTTCCCCTCTCAGTTCTCCTGTTCTCTTCGTTGTCTCCACCCAACACCTCCTACTCTCTCTCTCTATCTGCCTATCTCCCTACCTGTCTATGTCCCTCTCCCTCTCTTGCTCCCTGTGCCTCCCGGGTACTGTCCCTCTCTCTCTCTCTCTCCCCCTCTCCTGCATTCCCTCACTCCTGTTGTTTCTATGCTCCTCTATTCAGACACTGCAGCCTCTGGTTTTCCGGAAACATCTGTTAATTTAGTGAACACACTGATGACATCAAGGCTTTCTGACCACAATGTGTAGACATTAGTGAGGAACAGGTTGTTCTGATACAGTCACTGGTTTGATCCATCCCATTTCCCCTTGTTCAGTAAAACACACAGGGATTGGCCCCACATTCCATAGGGTCCTCTCACACTGGGCTGTGACATAAACTCAAACCCACTGTCAACACGACACACAGCTACGTTTCACAAGAGCTCAGCACGTTCTCATCTTGTGGATACTCCCCAGCTCCTTGGTCAGTTACAGCAGCAACCCCTCACAGCCCCAGTGACACCACACCCCAACACTGTGGGTCCACTCTGAGGGGCAGGTTCAGATCAGCTTCTGTCCACAGCTGGAGGTCAATTTGGTGGGAGCTCAGAGTCAGTGATCCCCAGGGGGTGAGC
>NC_057726.1:1473875-1494541 GCF_004010195.1 Chiloscyllium plagiosum | reverse complement strand
CAGGGTCAGTGATCCCCAGGGAGTGAGCCCAGAGAGTGATCCCCAGGGGGTGAGCCCAGGGTCAGTGATCCCCAGGGGGTGAGCTCAGAGTCAGTGATCCCCAGGGGGTGAGCCCTGAGTCAGTGATCCCCAGGGGGTGAGCCCAGAGTCAGTGATCCCCAGGGGGTGAGCCCTGAGTCAGTGATCCCCAGGGGGCGAGCCCTGAGTCAGTGATCCCCAGGGGGTGAGCCCTGAGTCAGTGATCCCCAGGAAGTGAGCCCAGAGTCAGTGATCCCCAGGGGGTGAGCCCAGAGTCAGTGATCCCCAGGGGGTGAGCACAGGGTCAGTGATCCCCAGGGAGTGAGCCCAGGGTCAGTGATCCCCAGGGAGTGAGCCCAGAGTCAGTGATCCCCAGGGGGTGAGCTCAGAGTCAGTGATCCCCAGGGGGTGAGCCCTGAGTCAGTGATCCCCAGGGGGTGAGCCCAGGGTCAGTGATCCCCAGGGGGTGAGCCCTGAGTCAGTGATCCCCAGGGGGTGAGCCCAGGGTCAGTGATCCCCAGGGGGTGAGCCAGAGACAGTGATCCCCAGGGGGTGAGCTCAGAGTCAGTGATCACCAGGGAGTGAGCCCAAAGGCAGTGATCCCCAGGGAGTGAGCCCAGAGACAGTGATCCCCAGGGGGTGAGCCCTGAGTCAGTGATCCCCAGGGGGTGAGCCCTGAGTCAGTGATCCCCAGGGAGTGAGCCCAGAGTCAGTGATCTCTGGGAGTGAGCCCAGAGTCAGTGATCCCCAGGGGGTGAGCCCTGAGTCAGTGATCTCTGGGAGTGAGCCCAGAGTCAGTGATCCCCAGGGAGTGAGCCCAGAGAGTGATCCCCAGGGGGTGAGCCCAGGGTCAGTGATCCCCAGGGAGTGAGCCCAGAGTCAGTGATCCCAGGGGGTGAGCCCTGAGTCAGTGATCTCTGGGAGTGAGCCCAGAGTCAGTGATCCCCAGGGGGTGAGCCCAAAGGCAGTGATCCCCAGGGAGTGAGCCCAGAGACGGTGATCCCCAGGGAGTGAGCTCAGAGTCAGTGATCCCCAGGGGGTGAGCTCAGAGTCAGTGATCCCCAGGGGGTGAGCCCTGAGTCAGTGATCCCCAGGGAGTGAGCCCAAAGGCAGTGATCCCCAGGGAGTGAGCCCAGAGACAGTGATCCCCAGGGAGTGAGCCCAGAGGCAGTGATCCCCAGGGAGTGAGCCCAGAGTCAGTGATCTCTGGGAGTGAGCCCAGAGTCAGTGATCCCCAGGGGGTGAGCCCTGAGTCAGTGATCCCCAGGAAGTGAGCCCAGAGTCCGTGATCCCCAGGGGGTGAGCCATGAGTCAGTGATCTCTGGGAGTGAGCCCAGAGTCAGTGATCCCCAGGGAGTGAGCCCAGAGTCAGTGATCTCTGGAGAGTATACAGGGAGAGTACACAGGGAGGGTACACGGGGAGAGTACACAGGAAGGGTGCACATCGAGAGTACAGGGGTGAGTACACGGGGTGAGTACACGGGGTGAGTACATGGGGTGAGTACACGGGAGGGACAAAGGGAGGGTACATGGGGTGAGTACATGGGGAAAGTACACAGGAAGGATACACAGGGAGAGTACGGGGGAGAGTACACTGGGTGAGTACACAGGGAGAGTACACGGGGTGAGGACATGGGAAGGGTTCACGGGGTAAGTTCACAGGGAGAGTACACGGGGAGAGTACATGGGGTGAGTACACGGGGATGGTACACGGGGAAGGTACACAGGGAGGGTACACGGGGAGTGTACAAGGGGAGGATACTCAGGGAGGGGACACGGGGAAGGTACACGGGGAGAGTACACAGGGAGGGTACACGCGGTGAGTACTCAGGGAGAGTACACAGGGAGGGTACACAGGGAAGGTATATGGGGAGAGTGCACAGGGAGAGTGCAGGGGGAGGGTACACAGGGAGGGTACACGGGGTGAGTACACGGGGAGGGTACACGGGGAGGGTACACGGGGAGAGTGCACGGGGAGGGTACACAGGGAGGGTACACGGGGAGAGTACATGTGGTGAGTACACGGGGAGGGTACACAGGTAGGGTACACGGGGACAGAACACGGGGAGAGCACACGGGATGAGTACACGGGGTGAGTTCACGCGGTGAGTACTCAGGGAGAGTACACAGGGAGGGTACACGGGGAGGGTACATAGGGAGGGTACACGGGGATGGTACACGGGGAGAGTACACGGGGTGAGTACACGGGGAAGGTACTCGGGGATGGTACACGGGGAGAGTACACGGGGTGAGTACACAGGGAGGGCACACAGGGAGTGTGCACGGGGTGAGTACACAGGGTGAGTACATGGGGTGAGTACATGGGGAGGGTACACGGGGAGGGTACACGGTGTGAGTACTCGGAGACGGTACACGGGGTGAGTTCACAGGGTGAGTACACGGGGTGAGTACATGGGGAGGGTACACGGGGAGGGTACACGGGGTGAGTACACGGAGATGGTACACGGGGTGAGTTCACAGGGTGAGTACACGGGGAGGGCACACGGGGAGGGTACACGTGGAGAGTACACGGGCAGAGTACATGGGGTGAGTACACGGGGATGGTAAACGAGGTGAGTACACAGGGAGGGTACACGGGGTGAGTGCACGGGGTGAGTGCACGGGGTGAGTACACAGGGAGGGTATATGTGGTGAGTACACGGTGTGAGTACACGGGGTGGGTACACAGGGAGGGTACACGGGGAAAGTACATGGAGAGGGTACACGGGGAGGATACATGGGGAGAATACACAGGGTGAGTATATGGGGTGAGTACACGGGGAGGGTACACAGGGTGAGTACATGGGGTGAGTACACGGGGAGGGTACACAGGGTGAGTACAGAGGGATGCTATACGGGGAGTGTACATGGGGAGAGTACACGGGGAGAGTACACGGGGAGGGTACACGGGGAGAGTACACGGGGAGGGTACACAGGGAGAGTACACGGGGAGAGTACACGGGGAGAGTACAAGGGGAGGGTACATGGGGAGGGTACACAGGGAGAGTACACGGGGAGAGTACACAGGGTGAGTACAGAGGGTTGCTATACGGGGAGTGTACATGGGGAGAGTACACGGGGAGAGTACACGCGGAGGGTAGACGGGGAGAGTACATGGGGAGGGTACACAGAGAGAGTACACGGGGAGAGTACACGGGGAGGGTAGACGGGGAGAGTACACGGGGAGAGTACACGGGGAGAGTACACGGGGAGAGTACACGGGGAGAGTAGACGGGGAGAGTACACGGGGAGAGTACACGGGAAGGGTAGACAGGGAGAGTACACGGGGAGAGTACATGAGGAGAGTAGACGGGGAGAGTAGACGGGGAGAGTACACGGGGAGGGTAGACGGGGAGAGTACACGGGGAGAGTACACGGGGAGGGCTCCTCTCTCTCCGTTGTAACTGCTCCCCTGTGGAATCTCCCTGATTTGTGTCATTCCCTGAGGCTGCTGATGAAGCTGAGTTTATTGTGAAGCATTCCCCTGTCTCTGGTGAATACATTAACACTTGAGGAGGAATTTCAGGCCCTACTGTTCCCAGAGAGATTATAAAACTGGGTCATGGACCAAACAAACGAGTGTGGGACTAACAGTGAGTGAGATTACCTCAGCCAACGGCTAACAGACACCTCATCTCACGGAGCCTTTTGTTCAACAAATCCCACTTTGAGGGTATTTGTTTGGTTATAAAGACAAAGCCAGATTACTGCAACAATAACAACAATAATTGGGGGAGTGCAGCACTGTCAAAGGTGCCAGACTGAGGTCCAGGCCAGACCCAGACTGACTTTGATTTGATCTGATTTGATTTATTGTTGTCACATGTACCAAGATACAGTGAAAAGGGTTGTTTTGTGTGCTAGCCAGGCAGATTGTACCATACAGAGCGCATCAGGGTAACAGAACAGAGTACAGTGTTAGTGCTGCAGAGGTGCGGAGAGAGAGAGAGATCAGAATTCACATTTGTGAGATTCGTTCTAAAGTCTGATAACAGGTGGCAAGAAGCTGTTCTTGAAAACAAGAAATGCTGGAGATCACAGTGGGTCAGGCAGCATTAATGGAGAGAGAGCAAGCTCACGTTCCCAGTCTGAATGACTCGCCATCAGAGCTGATGTGAAGTCACATCGAGTCATAGAGATGTACAGCATGGAAACAGACCCTTCGGTCCAACCTGTCCATGCCGACCAGATATCCCAACCCAATCTAGTCCCACCTACCAGCACCCGGCCCATATCCCTCCAAACCTTTCCCATTCATATACCCCTCTAAATGCCTCTTAAATGTTGCAATTGTACCAGCCTCCTCCATTTCCTCTGGCAGCTCATTCCATACACATATCACCCTCTGCCCCTTAGGTCTCTTTTATATCTTTCCCCTCTCACCCTAAACCTATGCCCTCTAGTTCTGGACTCCCCGACTCCAGTGAAAAGACTTTGTCTATTTACCCTATTCATGCCCTTCATGATTTTATAAACCTCTGTAAGGTCACCCCTCAGCCTCCGTCGCTCCAGGGAAAACAGCCCCAGCCTATTCAGCCTCTCCCTGTAGCTCAAATCCTCCAAGCATTAGAAATAAGGCGGATGAGCTTGAGGCTCAGTTAGAAATTGGCAGTTATGATGTTGTGGGGATAACTGAGATGTGGCTTCAAAGGTACAGGGCCTGTGAAATGAATATTCAAGGCTATACGTGCTATCGTAAGGACAGACTGACGGGGAGAGGGGGTGGGGTGGCCCTGTTGGTGAGGAATGATATTCAGTCCCTTCTGCGGACGGACACAGAATCAGGGGATGTAAAGTCAGTATGGATACAGCTGATAAATTCTCAGGGTAGAAAGACTCTAATGGGAGTTATCTACAGGCCCCCAAAACAGTAGCCTGGATGTAGTGTGTAAGTTGAATAAGGAGTTGAAATTGGCCTGTCGCAAAGGTATTGCTACAGTTGTTATGGGGGATTTCAAAATGCAGGTAGACTGGGAGAATCAGGATGGTAGGTAAAAACAATGACTGCAGATGCTGGAAACCAGATTCTGGATCAGTGGTGCTGGAAATGCAGGTAGACTGGGAGAATCAGGATGGTACTGGACTCCAAGAAAGGGACTTTGTGGAGTGCCTCCAAGATGGATTCTTAGAACAGCTTATACTGGAGCCTACCAGGGAGAAGGCAATTCTGGATCTGGTGTTGTGCAACAAACCGGATTTGATCAGAGACCTCGAAGTAAAGGAGCCATTAGTAAGTAGTGACCATAATATGATAAGTTTTAATCTGCAATTTGAGAGCGAGAAGGGACAACTGAAAGTGTCAGTGTTGCAGCTGAACAAAGGGAACTATGGAGCTATGAGGGAGGAGCTGGCCAAAGTTCAATGGTGCCGTACCCTAGCAGGGATGGCAGTGGAACAACAATGGCAGATATTTCTGGGTATAATGCAGAAGATGCAGGATCAGTTCATTCCAAAAAGGAAGAAAGATCCTAAGGGGAGGCAGGGGTGGCCGTGGCTGACGAGGGAAGTTAAGGAGAAAGTGAGGTCTGCAGATGCTGGAGATCAGAGCTGGAAATGTGTTGCTGAAAAAGCGCAGCAGGTCAGGCAGCATCCAGGGAACAGGAGAATCGACGTTTCGGGCATAAGCCCTTCTTCAGGAAGTTAAGGACTGTATAAAGATAAAAGAGAAGAAATATAACATAGCAAAGATGAGCGGGAAACCGAAGGCAAGGGAAACTTTAAAAGAGTAACAGAGGATAATTGTTTCCATGGTGTACATCGCTATGACTCTGTGTTTGCTGTTATGTCTCTATTAATCAATCCTTTAGCTCAGCATGCCAGTTCATTTCATATCGCAGGGCTTTTATCGCCACACAGCATGCCCTAATTTAAGTTTAAGATACTAGTCTTGGACCCAGGCTTCAGCTTTTCAAATTGGATCTAGAATACAATCTCATGGCATTTGCTGTCACCTAGGGATATCTTTATTGCGAAGTTATTAACTAATCCTGTTAATTTATAATGTCAGAGAGGGTATGGCTTTGTTGGAATTGTAGCTTGCCACTGATTCTCCCAACTGACCTCAATGATGGATCGCAGTTCCTTCGGTGTCACCAGTGTTCCAAAATCCTGGAACTAACATATTAATGACATTGTGGACCTACATATTGCACAAGGACATAGTCAAGAAGGCATCTCACCAGCACCTTCTCAAACACAAGGAATGGAAAATAAATGCTGGCCTAATGTACAGGAAAATTAGGGTCTGTCTGGGGGAAACTCATATTGGTGCTTTTCTGGGATATGAGTGGGACTGTGACCTTTCTTTACCACTAGTAATAGCTATCGATTAGCAATAGGACTGACTGAAACAAATCTCTTAAACACACAGAGATTATGATCACAAGAATCAAAAGCTACTTGAAATATCCTTTTCCAATCAGTTCCATGAATTTCTCCAGTACATTTTTTCCTTGCTAATATGAATAAACCTCTGTGGTCTCAGCACTATGTTACCCGAGAGAGAGAAAATAAGGCCCCTCAAGGAGGAACCACAGGGGAGGGACAAGGTACTCAATGAATATTTCTCCTCTATGTTTACCACGGTGAAAGACATGGGAACTTGGGTAAGTTAGTGGTGATACCTTGGGGACAGTCCATATCACAGTAGAGGTGTTGGATGTATTAGAATGTATGCAGGTGGATAACTCTCCTGACCAGATATATCCAAGAACATTGCAAGAGGCTGGAGAAGAAATTGCAGGGGCCCTGCCTGATATTTTTGCATCATCATTAGCCATGGGTGAAGTCCAGGAAGACTGGAGAATAGCAAATGTAGTTCTTCAAGAAGGACTGCAAAGAAAAGCCTGGGAACTATGGACCAGTAAGTTTAACATCTGTAGTAATTAAGTTACTTGAGAAGATTCTGAGGGATAAGATATACATGCATTTGGAAAGACAGAGTTTGATTTGGAGTAGTTAGTATGGCTTTGTGAGTGGGAGATCATGCCTCACAAATTTGTTACAGTTCTTTGATGAAGTGACGGGAAGGTTGATGAGAGCAAGACAGTAGACATAGTCTGTATGGATTTCAGTGAGGCTGTGGATAAGGTTCCACATGGTAGGCTGCTCTGGAAGGTTAGATGGGCGTGATGGTAGGAAACAGAGGGTCATAGCAGAAGGATGCTTGTTGGACTGGAAGGCCTGTGACTAGTGGCATGCCTCAGGGGTCGGTGCTAGGCCCATTGCTGCTTGTTATCTATATCAATAATTTACATTAGAATGTACAAGGCATGATTAGTAAGTTTGCAGATGATACTAAAGCTTGCAGATGATACTAATAAAGGTGGTATTGTGAACAGTGAGGAAGGTTATAAGAAATTGCAGCAGGACTTTGATCAGCTGGGGAAGTGGGGCGAGGAATAGCAAATGGAGTTCAATATAGATTAAGTGTGAGGTGTTGCATGTTGGAAAGTCAAATCAAGATAGGAGTTTCATGGTGAATGGTAGGACCTTCAGGAGTGTAGTGGAACAGAGAGACATTGGAGCGCAGGTGGAAGATTCTCTGAAACTGGAGTCTTAGGTAGACAGGGCAGTGAAGAAGGTTTATCGCACACTGACCTTTATCAATCAGAGTTAAAAATCACACAACACCAGGATATCGTCCAACTGGTTTATTTGGAAGTACTAGCTTTCGGAGCGCTGTTTTTTTGTCAGGTAGCTAATGGGACAGGATCATAGGACACAGAACTAATGCGTTAATACGTAAATCCCAGAACTTCTTTCAAGTCATATTCCCTTCATCAGTGAGGGCACTGAGTATAGAAGTTGGGAAGTTAGGTTGCAGTTAAACAGGATGTTGGTGTATTGTGTTCATTTTTGGTCACCTTGTTGTAGGAAGGATATTATTAAACTGGAAAGAGTGTGGAAGAAATTTATAAGAATGTTGTCCAGATACAACAGACTGACTTATAGGGAAAGGCTGGACAAGTTAGGACTACTTTCTTAAGAGCATAGGAGACTGAAGGGAGATCATGAGAAGCATGGAAAGCGTGAATGCACTCAGTTTTTTTTCCCAGGGTTGGGGAATTGAGGATGTCAGTTTAAGGTAAGGGGGAAAGAATAAATGGGAACCTAAGGGGCAACCTTTTACACAGAGGGTGGTATGCATATGGAATGAGCTGTCAGCAGAAGTGGTTGAGGTGCGTACATTAACAACATTTAAAAGGCATTTGGACAAATACATAGATAGGAAAGGTTTTGAAGGATATGGACTAAGTGAAGACAAATGGGGTTAGTGTGGATGGTAATCTTTTGTCGGCATGGATCAGTTTGGGCCGAAGGACCTGTCTCTCTACTGTAGGACTCTATGGCTCTTTAATGGAATCTTGTAGATGAATTGAGTTCCCGTTTTCACCACATAATTTCAAACCCTGAATGCACTGAACATGTTTCTGAGTGGGAAAAGCTCATATATTATATTTAATTTTTTTCTTTTTTTTTCTCTTGTTGTATTCATTGTGTGTGAGGTTTATCTCCCTTCCATCCCCATATCAGCAAGCCTTTTTCCACACTTGTCCTCTTGTCCCATTGAGCTGCTGCTCCGGGCTCAGTCTATAGAGGACTGGTCTCACCTGCTGCAGTTCCTCCCAGGAGTTACTCCATGTCCAGTAATGTGCCTTGTACAGATCGAACCGTACAGCCATCAACTCATTCCCTCGGTAGTAAAACACTGGCCTACACAGCAAGAGAGGAACAACTGAAATATCACTGAGCCACAATATTCTCAACAGATGAGTCGACATCACATAAGACAAGACTGGGGCTTATTTTCCTGGAGCATCAAAGGCTGAGGGGTGACCATATAGAGGTTTATAAAGTCATGAGGTGCATGGATCGGGTGAATAGCCAAGGTCTGTTCCCCAGGGTAGGGAGTCCAAAACTATAGGATATAGGTTTAAGGTGAGACAGGGAAAGATTTAAGAGGGGTAACTTTTTCATGCAAAGGATGATGCGAGTATGGGACCAGCTGCCGGAGGAGGTGGTGGAGGCTGCTACAATTACAACATTTAAAAGGCATCTGGATAGTTATAAAAATAGGGAGGGTTTAGAAGGATATAGGCCAAATGCTAGAAAATGGGATTAGATCAGTTTAGGATATCTGCTGGGGGTGTTTGAAGAGTCTGTTTCTGTGCCGTATAATTCTATGGCAATAACAAGATGCACATCGAAACCCCAGAATTAAAATAAATCTGGAAATACTAACATTTTAGGAAGCAGGCAGTACATATTCTATATAATCCCATGTAATAACTGTTAAGAGAACTTCATCCTTTTGATCTGAGTTGAAATCGAGATCATAAGACCGTAAGATAGCGGATCAGAATTAGGCCATTCGGCCCACAGAATCTCCTCCACCATTTGATTATGGCTGATATGTTTCTTTATCCCATTCTCCTGCCTTCTTGCAAACCCCTTGATCCCCTTACAAATCAAGAACATGGCTATCTGTCTTAAATAGACTCAGCGACCTGGCCTCCACAGCCCTCTGCAGCAATGACTTCCGCAGATTCACTACATTCTGACTGAATATCTCAGTTCTAAAGGGTCATCCTTAAAACCTGAGACTGTGACCTGAGTTCCTAGTCTCTTCTTCATGTCCACTCTATCCAGGCCTCTCAGTATTTTGTATGTTTCAATGAGATTCCCCTCTCATCCTTCTGAACTCTATTGAGAACAGAGCCAGAATCCTCAACCACTCCTCAAATGATAAATCTACTATTCATGAAATCATTGTTGTGAACCTCCTCTGGAACCCCTACATAACTGGCATATCTTTGCTTAGGTACGGGGCCTAAAACTGCCTGCAATATTCCAAATGCAGTCTGACCAGAATAGAACAAAGAACAAAGAAAAGTTACAGCCCCAGGAGCAGGTCCTTTGGCCCTCCAAGCCTGAGCCAATCCAAATCCACTGTCTAAACCTGTCGCCCAATTCCTAAGCATCTGTATCCCTCTGCTCCCCACCTACTCATGCATCTGTCCAGACGCATCTTAAATGAATCTACCGTGCCTGCCTCTACCACCTCTGCTGGCAATGCGTTCCAGACGCCCACCACCCTTTGTGTGAAGTACTTGCCGCGTGTATCCCCCTCAAAATTTTCACCTCTCACCTTGAAAGCGTGACCTCTCGTTATTGAATCCTTCACCCTGGGAAAAAGCTTATCTCTATCCATCCTGTCTATACCCTTCATGCTTTTGTAGACCTCAATCAGGTCCCTCTCAATCACCTTTTTTCTAATGGAAACAAACCTAACTTACTCAACCTCTCCTCATAGCTAGCACCTTGCGAAGAGAGGCTGAGTAGGTTAGGTTTGTTTTCATTAGTAGGAATCTCATACAGTATCAGATACATCCCTTCTCTAGTAGTCTACACCTCTCGAAATTAACGCGACCATTGCATTTGTGTTCCTAACTGCCAACTGAGCCTGCATGTTAACCTTAAGAGAATCCTGAATGGACTCCTCAGTCCCTTTACAGATTTCCAAAGCCTTTTTCCATTTAGAAAATAGTCTATGCCTTTATTCTTCCTATCAAAGTGTATAACCTCACACTTAGCACATTATATTCCATTTGCCATTTCTTTGCCAACGCGCGTAGTCTGTCCAAGTCCTCCTGCAGCCTCCCACCTTCCTCAACATGATCTGTCCCTCCGCTTACCTTTATATCATCTGCAAACTTAGAAACAATGTCCTCAGTTCCTTCATTCAGAACTTCAAGGCAATATTCCATTTACCTTCTTAATTACCTGCTGCACCTGCAAATCAACTTTTTGTGATTCATACACAAAGACAGCCAAGTCCCTCTGCACAGCAGCATGCTACAATTTTGCACCATTTAAACAATACTCCACAATTTCATCCTTAATAATGGATGCTAAAATCCTACCAATGATCAAGGTCAAGCTAACCAGCCTTTGACTTTCCAACTTCTGCCTCCCTTCATTCTTGAGCAGGGTTGTTGCAGTAGCCACTTTCCAATTCTCTGACCCTCCCTGACTCCAACAATTCCTGAAAGATCGTCACCAATGTCTCCATGATTTCAAAAAACTGAAAGAACTGTGGATGCTGGAAATCCGGAACAAAAATAGAAATTGCTGGAAAATTTCATCAGGCCTGGCAGTGGAGAGTAAGCATTTTGGTCCAGTGAGCTTTCTTCAGAACATTCCAAAACATTAACTGATTTCTCTCCACTGCCAGGCCTGATGAAATTTTCCAGCAATTTCTGTTTTTGCCTCCACAATCTCCTCAGCTATCTCCTTCAGAACTCTAGTCTATCCAGTCCAGGTGATTTATCTACCTTCAGACCTTTCGCTTTCCCCAGCACCTTCTCATTCATAACGGCCACTCCACTCATCTCTGCCCCCTGACTCTCTTGAAGTTCTACTGACTTCCACTGTGGAGAGTGATACAAAGTACCTACTGAATTCCTCTGCCATTTCTGTGCTCCCAATTACAACCTCATTTTCCTAATGTCTCTCTTACCTGTTATGTTTCTTTAAAAAACTCTTGCAATCTTCTTTAATACTACTGTCTGGTTTGCCCTCATATTTCATCTTCTCCCTGTTAATGCATTTTTAGTTGTCACCTGCTGGTTTTTGAAGGCTTCCTAATGCTCTGGCTTCCCACTAATCTTCACCAGACCGTGAGATCTCCTCTATCGGTTGGCTTGAGGAATCCAACCTATCACCATTCCAGCCAGTCCAATATCTGGCCAGTGCACTTCAAAATTAGCAATTTATTTCGACCCTGGGAGTGTTTGATGGGAATAGTTTAAAGAGAGCTTCACTCTACTTCTAACACATGCTTTGTAATGTTTAGGTTTGACCTGGATGCATGCATTGAAAAATATTGTTTCTGCCTTCAGGCCATACCTTCTCTCCCCTCAATGTGTTTTTATTATTTTTAATAAAAATCTTGAGCTTCCCCTGAACCTGAGCCAGGTACCTGCTGATAATCTCATTCTGGAACAGCACAGGTGAAAGATCAATCCCGTCCAATTGCAGATCAGTGGGTGGTTGAAGCCCAGCCAGTGTCAAGCTGGTCATGAATAGATCCATGACAGTACCCAGCTGATAACTGACCTGTAACCAAAAATAAAACCAAATTTCAGTTCCAAATCACTGAATGCAAAACTTGGTAGATGAAGCACATTTTAATAGTGCAGGAGACTGCAAGTGGGGATCCCCACTGACTCCCCTCCTCCACCCTGATTAAGGCCCATGCGAGAGACAGCTTTTGTTCCCGCCACCAATTGAAGCCCTTGAGTGGATAATTAATTATCTCATCCCAATGCAACCTGAACTCACCCAGTGGCAGATAGCTATAAGGTAAACATAAAGAGATAGAGGGTTCCCTCATTCAATTTCACCTATTGCTTGAAAAAAGACCTGGCATCGGGAAGGAAGGGCAGGTGGACACACCCTCTGTCGCTGCCAACCCACTCCTCCCTGAGTCCCATTTCACTAATTATGCCAGGGTCTATCAACTGGGGGCCTGAGGCTGCTGTAGGGTCCACAGTAGCCACTGCCAAACCAATGGTGCTCCTGAACAACACAGAGCTTTCTGAGTGGCTCAGCAGTGGACATCTGAGCCAGCTTCCTTGATTCTGAACAAAGCTGCTGAAGCCAAGTTGGATCAGTATTTGGCAGGGCTTCATGGAAAGAGCTGATGCAGGGCTCCCATCGGTATAGGAGATCCTTGTTGCCTCTAAAACATACAGTCCTGAATATTGTCTATGAACTGTATTTACACAATGACCTAACCTTGTATCTATTTTCTATAATGTCTTTTAGGGCCACAGGATGTCCCAAAGTCTCACTACAGTGGCAAGTGAAAAGCCCTGCAATTCCTGGACTTTTAAAAAAACATACAAAATTGGGGATCCAAGATGGCAGCGATCTGAGCAGATCTGCCTTGCTGAGTTCTGCACCCCAGCCCAGCAGTAGTGATTTTCTTTAACCCAACCCACCTTACCTTTTTTTGGAGAAAATTGATGATAAACAGTTGTGAAACCATTTAAATCCATTTGCAGTGGAGCCTCCAGTGTCTGAACAAGATGAGCGGAGAGGTTTTGATCAGCTGATTGATTGTTCGGTTGGCCAGAAACAAGCAGTCATCTATGAGTGCGGTTGTTCGAGCATTTCTCGATTATCCGGCAATGCATGTCATAATGCGTTTAACTGATAACTAAATGCTGGGTTGCCTGGTGCCACTTTTATAGGGCCTCGAGATCTTGTTTGGATGGTCTGGGATTCGGATGGTTGATGTTTGGATAGTCGACGTTCTGCTGTAAATTCTTTTTTACCGAGCGAGGACAACACAAGAAAAGCATACAGCCAAGCGCCAAGATATGGGACACTCGCTGAAAACATCGGGCAGGCCTGCACCTGTGACTGCAGCTGCAGCTCACTCGGCAGCCAAGAAAGAGGTACCTGCACAGCAGAACGTCGCTAAGAACTCACGGTGATGTAAGGGATGATCAATGAGTTAATGGAAGACAATCGTACTCAGCTGAAGTCAATTTTGGTCATTCTATGAAAGCATTAGAAGGAGTTGGAAAGGCTCAGGAAGTGAGTTGAAGAGGTCAAGCAATGGACTGTGGCATCGGAGACCGAAGCTGAGACCTCAGTGGGATGGATCTAGGCCCTCGGAAAACAGGTCCAGGCCTTGACTGAACAGGTCGATGGTCTGGAAAATCGAAGAAGAAGGAAAAGTATCTGGATTGTTGGGCTGCTATAGGGAGTGGAAAGTGGGCAGCTAGCAAGCTTTTTTGAAGACTAGCTGCCAGAGTTTCTTGGCTGGGATGCTGAGGCAGATCCGATGAAGGGTGAGAGAGCTCACTGGGTTGCAGTGTGCAGATCTGGTCTGGATTGGTGCCCCTGTCCAGTCCTGGTAAGATTTCAAAGCTACGGGGGAAAGCAGAGAGGCCCGGAATCTTCTAGAAAGATGGGGAAAGATCCACAGGCACTGACTTATTACAGAACTAAGATAATGTTTTTCCAGGGCTTTTCTGCGGCAGTGATCCGTAAAAAGAAATCGTTTGATAATGTCAAGAGAAAATTAATGGACCTTGGTATCAATATTCAATGAGATACCGAGCGGTGCTTCGTGTTACTCACGAGGAGATGGCGCAGTCATCTGACTTCTCAGAAAAAGTGAAAAGTTTCCTGGACACTTTAAAATAAAGTGTTGGATGGATTTATAGACATGGACAATAATGTTTGTTTTTTTTCTCTTGCTATGTTTCTTGTGATGTTACCCTTTTCTTAAAGGAGCTACTCTTGTTTTTTCTCCAATTAGGATTGGTGTTGGTATATAGTTTGGGGTGGGTGGAGTGCTCACTATTTTGTCTGTTTCCTTCTGTTGCTTGGTAATAGGGCGTGGCTTGAGCTGGACAGGGGAATGGAGATGTGTGTGGGAGGTGTAAGTGCCCTCAATGGACAAGGGGTAGAGTTCCCCATTAAATGCCTTTTGTGTTTTGTAGTTTGTTTAGTTTTTTTGTTTTTTTGTAAATAGACCCCACCAGTCTTCTTTTGTATCTGCTCAGCGTACTGTAAGTTGAATTCTTCCTCTCAGCAGGTCAAAGGTAGTTGTAAAGGATCGTTGCGAGCAGTTTTCTTAAATGGTGCTTCTGAAGCATTCGAGGGATCCATTTGCCAATTAAAAGGAAAAAGGTATTGTCAAGCCTCAAAAAGGAGAGGGTGGATGTTGCCCTGTTTCAGGAGACTCACGTTAATGACAAGGAACACTTGAAGTTACAGCAGGGGGGGGGTCTGATCGGATGTTTTTCTTGTCCTTTAACACTAACAGCAGGGAAGGCCATACTTGTCCAGAAGAATCTTTCATTTAGTTTAATAAATTGTGTTAAAGGTGAATATGGTCAGTTTGTTATCCTTAAGGCCCTAATAGATGGTGAGGAATATGGTATTTTGAATGCCTATTGTCATCCGGCCCAACCCCTTAGGTTTTTGATTGATGCACTGTCTAAGCTGATAGCCTTTGCATCGCGGCATATTATCATAGCAGGGGGGACTTCAATTGCCTTATGGATCCTGTGCTGGATAGAATGCCCAAAGGCCCCCCAAAGCTTTCTCCACAACCTAAACAGTTGGGTGATCTATGTATGTAGCTGAGGTTGGAGATGTCTCACCCTACAGGCAGGGACTTTACATTCTTTTCCCATCCTCATAAGTGCCATACAAGGACTGATTTTTTCCTAACTCTCACAGCTCTTCTAGATTCGGTGGTATCTTGTTCAATTGGGAATATTGCCATCTCTGATCATGCAGCAGTATGTTTAGTGGTCGAGATTAAGGATAATGTGATGAACTCACGGTATTGGTGAATGGATCCCTTCATCCTCAAGGAAAACAAATTCGTTGAGTACTTTTTAGGGGAATTTGAAGCATTTTTGGCCACCAACTCAGGTACAGCTAGTGATTCATCCATTCTTTGGGAGACTGCTAAGGCCTATGCTAGAGGGATAATTACCTCATAATTGACCAGTCAGAAGCGACAGAAGGGAGAGCAGCAGCATCTGCTCAAAGTACGATTGAAGGCAGCTGAGACAGTATATTACAGTTGACTGTCAGTGACTAAGCTGCAGCGGATCACAGTCCTTCGATCCACCTTAAACTCCATACTTACGCATACAGCCAGGAAGGAACTGTCCTTTGCAAAACAAAGCTTGTTTGCTAGGCTGGGTAAATATTTGGCATATCTGATTAGGAAGAAGAATGCCTCTCAATCTATTCCTTCTATTAGGGAAGGGAATGGGACTCTTACTTGTAATGCTACAAAAATCAATGTGGTGTTTCGGAGGTTCTATTCTGAACTGTATTAGTCTGAATGTTGTGAGAATAGACAGGATAAAATGGAGTCTTTTTTTAGGAACTTGGATCTTCCAGGGGTGTCTGCTGAGCAGGTGTCTCTCCTTAGTGCTCCATTAACAGCACAAGGGACACAGGAGGGGGTGAGGCAACTTCAAAGTGGAAAGGCGCCTGGCCCTGATGGTCTTGCCAGTGAGTTTTATAAAGAATTTGTATACATCCTGTCAGGGCCAATGCCAGACATGTATAACTATTCATATTGTCGTGATTGCTTCCTGCCATCCTTGAGAGACACTAATATCTCTCTTATCCTCAAGAAAGGGAAGGCGCTGGAGGACTGTGCTTCTTATAGACCTATCTCGCTCTAAATTCTGATTTTAAAATTTTGTCTGAGACTTTGGCCTTGAGGTTGAAACGGGTGTTGCCCCCTATTATTAAAGAAGATCATGGGTCACATATCTTCTAATAATGTTAGGAGGTTGCTTAACATGATTTAAGTGTGCCAGCAGTGATCGGTTCAAGGGTTGGTGGTCTATTTGGACGCTAAGAAGGCATTTGATCGTGTGGAATGGCCACATCTTTTTTTATACCCTGGAGCGTAAGGGTCCTTTAAAGTGATCCTCTGGCAGCAGTTCTCACCAATGGCATAAGGTCTGATATTTTTTACATAGGTAGGGGCAATCGACAAGGCTGTCCCCCTCACCTTTGCTTTTTATATTGGTGATTGAACCGTTAGCTGAGGCCATATGTGGGAATCCTAATATAGCTGGCCCAAAGGTGGGACCCAAAGTAACACTATATGCGGATGATGCTCTTATTTTTCTCTCGAACCCGGCAGTCTTGGTGCCCTGTTTTATATAATGTATTAATTAATTTGGTTCTTTTTCAGTTTACAAGATCAATTTTTCAAAGTTAGAGGCTATGCCTATGGCAGGGGGTGGGGGCGGGGGTCTTCATGGAAGTTGGGTTCTCCTTTAAGTGGGCACAGGAAGTTTTCTTTACTTGGGCCTCTCTGCTACCCCTCATTTTGATCAGTAACTCAAGGCTAACTTTGTTCATTTGTTTGACAAGATTAAACAAGACCTTCAAAGATGGGGGGCCCTTCCAATATGATGGTTGGGTCGAGTTGCTCTTACTAAATCAAATATTCTTCCTCGCTTCTTGTACCCTTTGCGGATGCTCACTTTGCTCTTTCCTGGGCAAACATTTCAGAAACTGAATGGTTAGTTTACTTATTTTATTTGGCATTATAAGCAGCCCCTTATTAAGCTTGCAAAACTGCAAGTGGGCCAGGAATTGGGCGGAGTGGAACTCCCAGCCATTAGACAATTAGAGAAGGTGAGGACTGTAGATGCTGGAGATTTGAGTCGAGAGTGTGGTGCTGGAAAAGCACAGCAGGTCAGGCAGCATCTGAGGAGCAGAGAGTCGACGTTTCGGGCATAAGCCCTTTGGGGTGCTGCCTGACCTGCTATGCTTTTCCAGCACCACACTCTTGAGACATTAGACAATATCAACTGAGCTCCCTCCTATCGTTTGTAAGTGACTGAGACTATGGGGACTCGACGTCGACATGGTTGGGCATTGAGGCCTCCCAAACGAAACGTCCTCTGATCAACCTCTTGTTTTTAGACAAAATGAGGACAGTTTGTGGAACATTGCCACGATCCAATAGTTACTAACATTGTCAAAGCATGGAAGGCAATGAGGCAGATGGACGGCAATATGTCTAAAACATCTTTTCTTACTCCAGTAGTTGGCAGGTCGGGTTTCTGGCCAGGGACAATGGATCCTGGGTTTAGTCTTTGGGCGGATAGGGGAGTGTCTTGTTTGGGTGATCTGTTTGAAGGTGAAACGTTGATGTTGTTTGATCAAATAACTCGGAAATATAGATTGTCGAGTAGGGACGTCTTCCATCTCTTTCAGATTACAGATTTCATCTGAAAGGAGACCACACTTTTGGCTGAGTGTTTTGGATGTGATACGGAAAAGAGGGTGCTTCAGGCTAAGAGCATTCTTTCAGTGAGTACTTTCTATCATTTGATGGGGGGAGGCTCCTTGGGTGGCATTGATTGTCTACGTGAGGTCTGGGAGAGAGAATCGGGACTTGAAATGGGCCAATGGGCCAAGAAGTGGGATTATGGGAAAGCAAATCTTAGCAAGACTTATGCACTTAATAGTAAGGTCCTAGGGAGTGCTGCTGAACAAAGAGACCTTGGAGTCCAGGTTCATAGCTCCTTGAAAATGGAGTCGCAGGTAGATAGGATAGTGAAGAAGGCATATGGTATGCTTTCCTTTATTGGTCAGAGTATTGAGAACAGGAATTGGGAGATCATGTTGCGGCTGTACAGGACATTGGTCAGGCCACTGTTGGAATATTGTATGCAATTCTGGTCTCCTTCCTATCGGAAAGATGTTGTGAAACTTGAAAGGGTTTAGAAAAGATTTACAAGGATGTTGCCAGGGTTGGAGGATTTGAGCTGTAGGGAGAGGCTGAACNNNNGTGGTGGAGGCTGGTAAAATTGCAACATTTAAAAGGCATTTGGATGGGTATATGAATAGGAAGGATTTGGAGGGATATGGGCCGGGTGCTGGCAGGTGGGACTAGATTGGGTTGGGATTTCTGGTCGGCATGGACGGGTTGGACCGAAGGGTATTTTCCGTGTTGTACATCTATATGACTCTCGAAGGTTGAGAGCTATGGTCTTATTGAGCTGAGCGATGTTATTTCTTTATTTATTGATTTGTATTAAGTGTAGTTTTGGTTTCTTTTGTAGAGTAGTACAGTAGTTGGTTAATTGTTTATTGTTGTTTTTGATGTTATGATGCTATATTTTCATGTTTCTGTAACTTTCTAATTTTGGAAAGAAAAATCTTTCAATAAAAATATTTTTTTAAAAAACCACAAGATACCCCAATTTACTCATTTTTCAGACCCAGATTTACAGAAAGGAGGAACTAACTTTCTGTTCTTATCAATAATTACTATTCACTACAAATAAATAGATTCTCGCTACAGATAAACAATTATGAACTGCTAACATATAACACTACAAGTTAAAACTCTTAACCATTTACAAGACTCGCCCCCTTCACACCCATACCCACATATATCAAAATAAAGGGTGTTCTTGGCAGAGGGAACAACAGGGAAGGTAGTTTAGCGTTCCCTGTCCACAGAGATTACTGAGGTGATCCGTTTGCGGACTAAGGAAGCTGCCTCTCCATTTCCTTTTCAAGGTTCTTTTCATTGTTTGCAGGAGGCTCAGGGTCACTGCTTCACACTAACAAACACCTCTGATTTATTCATTAAAATCACAATTTACAGCATATGGTGAGGGGAAATAAAATGGCTCTCCTCAGACCTGAGATGGTTTTTAATGCAGAGCTAAAACAGATCCTTTCCTTACAAAGGTCGAAGAGCTTCTGAAGCCAACATTCACAATCCCAAACTGTTGAGTTCCTTGGAGGCCAGTCACATAATTATTGGCAAGGAGGCCATTGTCAACAATAACTGGTTATTAGTCCACAGATCAATCAGCAGCTTGTTGCCAGCTAAATCTCAATTTGTATAGAGTCGTCTAGCTCCAGCTCGGTTACAGACAGATTTCCCCACTGAACCAACAACTGTGGAAACAGCACTTACAATGAGTATCAGATAACTTGTTTTTACCAAGTGCAGCTATCCTTCAACAAATATTGGCTTTTAAATCAATCCATTTCTCATTTCAGTCCACAATCAAAAAATACAGAAAAATAAAAAGATACCGTCTTTGCAAGCTAAGGAAGTGTTATTTACAATGCACGAAAGCATGTGCAGTCATGGTTTTAGAGACTGATCAATTTTTGATCACCAGTAGCATAAAGGATTATGGGGATGAAACATGAAAATACAGTGTGTTAAAAGGTACTGAAGTGTTCAATCAGTCATTATCGTATTAAACAGAAAAGGCTCAATTGGTTGAATGGCGTATTCCTGTGTTCCTGTACATGTTTGTGTGTGCTTCTATATTTACATCTAACACACAGGTGAGTGGGTGGCTACTTCTGTGTGCAGTGGTACAGAAAATGAAGAGCGAGTGTGTGAGGATTGGTGGGTAGCTGGTGACACTCCTCAAAAACTGATTCCCTATGTTGTAAGCCATAGAGATGTACAGCATGGAAACAAACCCTTCTGTCCGACCCATCCATACCAACCAGATATCCCAACCCAATCTAGTCCCACCTGCCAGCACTTGGCCCTTATCTCTCCAAACCCTTCCTATTCATATACCCATCCAAATGCCTCTTAAATGTTGCAATTGTACCAGCCTCCATAACTTCCTCTGGCACCTCATTCCATACACGTACCACCCTCTGTGTGAAAAAGTTGCCCCTTAGATTTCT
The DNA here is from genome assembly GCF_004010195.1 of Chiloscyllium plagiosum. Taxonomy (NCBI): domain Eukaryota; kingdom Metazoa; phylum Chordata; class Chondrichthyes; order Orectolobiformes; family Hemiscylliidae; genus Chiloscyllium; species Chiloscyllium plagiosum. The sequence continues at coordinate 1,474,273 of NC_057726.1, read as the reverse complement.
TTTTTATCTTTCCCCTCTCACCCTAAATCTATGCCCTCTAGTTCTGGACTCCCAGACCCCAGGGAAAAGACTTTGCCTATTTACCCTATCCATGCCCCTCATAATTTTGTAAATCTCTAAGTCACCCCTCAGCCTCCGACACTCCAGGGAAAACAGCCCTAGACTGTTCAGCCTCTCCCTGTAGCTCAAATCCTCCAACCCTAGCAGCATCCTTGTAAATCCTTTCTGAACCCTTTCAAGTTGCACAACATTTTTCCGATAGGAAGGAGACCAGAATTGCACACAATATTCCAACAGTGGCCTAACCAATGTCATGTACAGCCGCAACATGACCGCCAACTCCTGTACCCAATACTCTGACCAATAAAGGAAAGCATATCAAACGCCTTCTTCACTAT
>NC_057726.1:1469702-1473129 GCF_004010195.1 Chiloscyllium plagiosum | reverse complement strand
GAGGTAACCCTCTTCGCTGTCCACTACACCTCCAATTTTGGTGTCATCTGCAAATTTACTAACTGTACCTCTTATGTTCGCATCCAAGTCATTTATGGAAATGATAAAAAGTAGAGGATCCAGTACCGATCCTTGTGGCACTCCACTGGTCACAGGCCTCCAGTCTGAAAAACAACCCTCCACCACTACCCTCTACCTTTGAGCCAGTTCTGTATCCAAATGGCTAGTTCTCCCTGTATTCCATGAGATCTAACCTTGCTAATCAGTCTCCCACGGGGAACCTTGTCGAACGCCTTACTGAAGTCCATATAGATCACAGCTACTGCTCTGCCCTCATCAATCCTCTTTGTTACTTCTTCAAAAAACTCAATCAAGTTTGTGAGATATGATTTCCCATGCACAAAGACATGCTGACTATCCATAATCAGTCCTTATCATTTCATAATCTGGAAAAATGACAGGAGCAGATCAAATGTTTCCTGAGAGGATTAAACTTCAGTCAGTGCTCTCATCTGGAAGACAAAGAGCCTGCTGTGAAGCTCTGCACAAGTTACCCAGTTAGTCAGAGTCTGAGGATGGTGACACTTGCTGGGCAGATACCAATTCTCAGTTCACAATTGTTCCAACTCTCCACTCACATCTTTACTGATTTTCATCTGCATCCAGCAGCTGCTGCAGCTTTTCCCTGTCATCAGCTTGTTTCAGATTAGACCAGACTCTTCTCTGCTGCCTCCTTGACACAGTGGTACATTAAAGCTCAATTACATGAGGCAGTGGAACAAGTCCTGAACAGATATTGTTATCAGCTGCAGCTGTTGTTTCTCAGCAGGTCAACAAAAAATTCATTGCACTCCCTCTCTCACTGGAATTAAAATGCATCTTAATAGTTCAGAACTATGTCCCAGACCAAAACCTGCCTTTTACTCCCCAGACCTAACACCCATTCCCCACAACCGCTCCTCCTCAAGCTCTAGCCCCGAATATATCTCAGAATTTTACAGCACAGATGAAAGCCATTCAGGCCAACAGGTTCCCTCATTGTTTATTCTCCACGACTATCTATGCACCCCATTTCATCTTACCCCATCAACACATTTCTCTATTTATTTCTTTCGCTATGTTTATTCAGTTTCCTCAGTCTATGCTATCTGCTTCAACTAATCCCTGTGGGATTTGAGTGGTGCTGGAAAAGCACAGCAGGTCAGGCAGCATCTGAGAAGCAGAGAAATCGACATTTCGGGTAAAAGCCCTTCATCAGGAATTGCCTGAAATGTCGATTTTCCTGCTCCTTGAATGCTGCCTGACCTGCTGTGCTTTTCCAGCACTACTCTAATCTTGACTCTAATCTCCTGCATCTGCAGCACCCACTTTCGCTTGCTCCCTGCAGGAGAACGTTTCATACTTTATCACTTTACACTTACAGTGATTTACCCTAAAATCAATCAGCTTTCATAATTTAAAGATCTCTGTCAGGACACCCCTTGGTACAATCACAAATTGGAGTGACCCTAAATTACAGAGATCACAGTAACTTTGCTCCCATCTGATGAAGAGATGCTCACCTGTCCAGCAGGTATACGTCCTGGCCACCAGGCAATTGCAGGCTCCCGCATTCCTCCTTCAAATGTTGTCTCCTTTCCACACAAGAACGGACCATTACTCCCACCTACAGCAAAACAAATCTCAACATAAACTAACTGCAGGATAACCACTTTAGCTGCTGACACATTGATAGTAATAATTGTTTTCATGTAACATCCTTGAGTGCTGTGACTATCTACAGATGATACAAATACCTCAGCAAGGGGCCCAGCAATCACTTCCCTAGCTTCCCACAGAGTTCTAGGGTACACCTGATCAGGTCCTGGGGAATTTTCCACTTTTATGCGTTTCAAGACATCCAGTGCCTCCTCCTCTGTAATATGGACATTTTTCAAGATGTCACCATCTATTTCCTCACATTCTATATCTTCCATGTCCTTCTCCACAGTAAACAATGATGCAAAATACTCATTTAGTATCTTTCCCAACCCTGCGGCTCCTCACATAGGCCGCCTTGCTGATCTTTGAGGGGCCCTATTTTCGCCCTAGTTACCCTGTTATCCTTAATGTTTTTATAAAAAAACCCTTTGGATTATCCTTAACCCTATGTGCCAAAGCTATCTCATGTCCCCTTTTTGCCCTCTTGATTTCCCTCTTAGGTATATGCCTACTACCTTTATACTCTTCCGAGGATTCACTCTATCTCTTCTGTCTACACCTGACATATGCTTCCTTCTTTTTCTTAACCAAAACCTCAATTTCTCTAACCATCCAGCAGTCCCTATATCTACCAACCTTTCCTTTCACCCTGACAGGAATATACTGTCTCTGGACTCTCATTATCTCACATTTGAAGGCTTCCCATTTTCCAGCCATCTCTTTATCTGCGAATATCAACTTTTCGATCTGGTCTACCCTTTTCCACCACTATTTTAAAACTAATAGAATTATGGTGACTGGTCCAAAAGTGCTCCCCTACTGACACCTCAGTCACCTGCCCTGCCTTATATTCCAAGAGTAGATCAAGTTTTGCATCTTCTCTCATAGGAGAAAGTGAGGACTGCAAATGCTGGAGATCAGAGTCGAGAGTGTGGTGCTGGAAAAGCACACCAGGTCAGCAGTATCCGAGGAGCAGGACAATCGACGTTTCGGGCAGAAGCACTTCATCAGGAATTCTTGATGAATTCCTGATGAAGGGCTAATGCCCAAAACTCCGATTCTCCTGCTTTTTGGATGCTGCCTGACCGGCTGTGCTTTTGCAGGACCACACCATCTCTCGTAGGTACATCCACAGTACTTGTGAGGGAAGAAATAAAAGAAAGAAAGATACTAAAAAAGGTAGAGGTAGGGAATGGTGAGGCTGTAAAATGATTTGAAAAGAAGGATAAGATTTTTAAATTAAAGCAGAGCTCTTAAGAGACACAGACTATCCTGACCAAACTTCTGCGGCACACTTGCACATGGGCAGCAGAAGCCTTGTACAGGAGATTACTGACGGCCAAGGGTGGTGATGTTTGAGAATTGAGAGGTTGTTGAAGGTGGCAGATTGCAATTTGGTTTTGAGGATTGGCAGGGCTGAAAGATGTGTTTTTAGATAAGGAGAAGATTACATCTCTTAGATAGAACATAGAACATAGAAAAATACAGCGCAGTACAGGCCCTTTGGCCCTCGATGTTGCGCCGATCCAAGCCCACCTAACCTACACTAGCCCACTATCCTCCATATGCCTATCTAATGCCCGTTTAAATGCCCATAAAGTGGGAGAGTCCACCACTGCTACTGGCAGGGCATTCCATGAACTCACGACTCGCTGAGTAAAGAATCTACCCCGAACATCTGTCCTATACCTACCACCCCTTAATTTAAAGCTATGCCCCCTCGTAA
>NC_057726.1:1445219-1466139 GCF_004010195.1 Chiloscyllium plagiosum | reverse complement strand
GCTCCTTCAGCAGGTGGTTGTGGAGTACACAATTGTAAGACACAGAACTTATAGCAAAAGTTTACAGTGTGATGTAACTGACTCCTATACACAGACATGCACACAGACACTCACACACACTCCTACAGACACACACACTCCCACACTCCCAACACTCTCACATGCACCCTCTCACAGACTTAAACCACTTTACACTCTCATACACATATAAACTCTCTCACAGACAGCCACAACCCTCCACCCTGGACACACACACACATGCACCCCCACAGACACACACACACTCCCACACTCGCACATGCATCCTCTCACAGACTTAGACATTTTACACACACACACATATACACTCTCTCTCACAGACACTCACAAACCCCCACCCCAGACACACACACACATGCACACATACACATTTATGTTTGTGGAGTGATTTGTACTTGCAGAGTTACATTATACTTTGCTTAAAAACTGCATGAATCCATGTAAGACTGTTAACTCACATTATGGCACAGACAGGGAACATAGGGGGCTAACACCTTCAACATCTTATCTGCGCTGACACCAATTGTTACAGTTAACCTGAGAATGTAACTTTTAAAAAAAGTTTTATGATTTACATACGAAAGCAGTGAAACTATCATGGTCATTCTAACAAATGAGAGACTTAACAAACAATCAAGGTATTTTTCAATGTCTAATTTTGGTTATATTTGGCACAAATACCTGAGGAGTGATGAGGAGATCTGAAATACACGAATATCAATATCTTTAATAGTGAATTTGAAATACACTTGAAGTGAAAAATATTTGCAGGGTCCCTCAAAAAATCAGCAAGGCATCCTATGTGTGGAGCCGCAGGAGATGGAGGAGATACTAAACAAGTATATCATTGTTTACTGTGGAGAAGGACATGGAAGATATAGAATGTGGGGAAATAGATGGTGACATCTTGAAAAGTGTCTATATTACAGAGGAGGAAGTCCTGGATGTCTTGAAACGCATAAAAGTGGATAAATCCCCAGGACCTAATCAGATGCACCTTAGAACTCTGTGGAAAGCTAGGGAAGTGATTGCTGGGCCCCTTGCTGAGGTATTTCTATCATTGAAAGAGCACATGGAGTAGGACCAATTGAAGAGCTCTAAGAGTCAGCACAGGCATGATAGGCTGAATTTCGATATGATTCTAAACTATTCATAAGAAACATGAATTGTCATAACTATGGATGGAGTGACAGGCACCTCTTTCAGTGGACTACTTATGTTTCCTACCTATCACTAAATGAACCCACCTTGATTGGGGGCTGAGATGAGTGCAGCTCCATTGTCTGATGTGAAAAACACAAATGTGTTGTTGGCGATATTTTGGGTGTGCAGTTGCTGTTGGATTTTCCCAATACTGTCATCTATCTCGCGGACTGCATCCCCATACCTGGAAATAGTCCAAACACAATGTTACAATGCAAAAAACAAACCACTGTAAACAGCACCTATTTCACAATTTACAATGATAGTTGATTAAATTAAACTAGTGGTTTTTATTTGCTTAGAGAGTGCCCAGTAAATAGTGAAACTGCCACCATGTTCTGAGAAATCCATATGTTTCTTTGCAAACTTCACACATTCTCTCGACATGGAGGTCAGTGCATCTACTCAACTCTCGGGAGTTTATGTGTGATTGTCTGAGCTAAGGCACAGAGACTCCAAAGGATGCAGTGGAGGGAGTACCGCTGGCTTTTAACCAGCTACAACCATTAATCTGGCAAATGCACAGATGGGGTGAAGGTTAAATGTTGGCCCAGCATGCACCAAACTGTGTTAATCTGCAGGAATATCTGAGTCATGCAGAAAGTATCTTAAACCATCGTGTCAAATCTCATCCTCAGTTTACTGTATCACAAGATCAGATCAATAAGCCTGTCACAGAAAGCTAATTGGTTACAAAAGCCCTGGCAACCACACACCTACAGTCTTAACCATAATAAGCTTAGCAATGCCACTGTTTAGAACAGAATGCACTGACCAGTACTTACAAGCCTCTCTGACTTGTTCCCAGGAAAGATCTTGATGCATAGACTGGTGCATGTGTTGCATCAACAGCCCAATAAAGGAGGAAGTTTTGCTTCTTGGCAGCCTGTCGCCCGATAAATTCAATTGCTTCCTGCGCATCCAAGAGAAACATCATTAAAAAACTGACAGAACCACAACATACCAGACAATCTGCAGGAGAGTGACTGACCCTCACACTGCCCTGAGACTCCAGCACAGGGACTGACCCTCACACTGCCCTGAGACTCCAGCACAGGGACTGACCCTCACACTGGCCTGAGACTCCAGCACAGGGACTGACCCTCACACTGGCCTGAGACTCCAGCACAGGGACTGACCCTCACACTGGCCTGAGACTCCAGCACAGGGACTGACCCTCACACTGGCCTGAGACTCCAGCACAGGGACTGACCCTCACACTGGCCTGAGACTCCAGCACAGGGACTGACCCTCACACTGGCCTGAGACTCCAGCACAGGGACTGACCCTCACACTGGCCTGAGACTCCAGCACAGGGACTGACCCTCACACTGGCCTGAGACTCCAGCACAGGGACTGACCCTCACACTGGCCTGAGACTCCAGCACAGGGACTGACCCTCACACTGGCCTGAGACTCCAGCACAGGGACTGACCCTCACACTGGCCTGAGACTCCAGCACAGGGACTGACCCTCACACTGGCCTGAGACTCCAGACTGGCCTGAGACTCCAACACAGGGACTGACCCTCACACTGGCCTGAGACTCCATGTACAGGGACTGTCCTGAGACTCCAACACAGGGGCTGACCCTCACACTGGCCTGAGACTCCAACACAGGGACTGACCCTCACACTGGCCTGAGACTCCATGTACAGGGCTGACCCTCACACTGGCCTGAGACTCCAGCACAGGGACTGACCCTCAGAGTTGTTTGAAACTCCACGTACAGGGACTGACCCTCACACTGGTCTGAGACTCGAACACAGGGACTGACCCTCACACTGGTCTGAGACTCCAGCACAGGGACTGACCCTCACACTGCCCTGAAACTCCAGCACAGGGGCTGACCCTCACACTGGCCTGAGACTCCATGTACAGGGACTGACCCTCACACTGGTCTGAGACTCGAACACAGGGACTGACCCGCACACTGGTCTGAGACTCCAACACAGGGACTGACCCTCACACTGCCCTGAAACTCCAGCACAGGGGCTGACCCTCACACTGGCCTGAGACTCCACGTACAGGGACTGACCCTCACACTGGTCTGAGACTCCAGGTACAGGGACTGATCCTCACACTGGCCTGAGACTCCATGTACAGGGACTGACCCTCACACTGGCCTGAGACTCCAGCACAGGGACTGACCCGCACACTGGCCTTAGACTCCAGCACAGGGACTGACCCTCACACTGGCCTTAGACTCCAGCACAGGGACTGACCCTCGCACTGGTCTGAGACTCCAGCACAGGGACTGACCCTCACACTGGTCTGAGACTCCAGCACAGGGACTGACCCTCACACGGGCCTGAGACTCCAGCACAGGGACTGACCCTCACACTGGCCTGAGACTCCAGCCCAGGGACTGATCCTCACACTGGTCTGAGAATCCATGTAAAGGGACTGACCCTCACACTGGCCTTAGACTCCAGCACAGGGACTGACCCTCACACTGGTCTGAAACTCCAGCACAGGGACTGAACCTCACACTGGCCTTAGACTCCAGCACAGGGACTGACCCTCAGAGTTGTTTGAAACTCCACGTACAGGGACTGACCCTCACACTGCCCTGAGACTCCAGCACAGGGACTGACCCTCACACTGGCCTGAGACTCCAGCACAGGGACTGACCCTCACACTGGCCTGAGACTCCACGTACAGGGGCTGACCCTCACACTGGCCTGAGACTCCAGATTTTTCAGCATACCACTTGTTCTCCAATTTAGTTTCTTGTGTTTGGGAAGTGTTTGCTTCTCCTTCAGTTATATTATGAATGAAGACGGGAGAGAACCAATATTAAAATGCCAATCAAAAATGATTTTCTTTTGTATTCACTCATGCCACGTCGGCACTGCTGGCTGGTGAGCACTTACTGCCCATCCCTAATTGCCCTTGAGAAAGAGACATTTGAGCTGCCTTCTTGAATCATTTCAGTCCGTGAGCTGTTGGTAGACCCACAATACCATTAGGGAGGGAATTCCAGGATTTTTACCCAGGGACATTTCTGGAAGGAAATAATTTTCCAAGTCAGGATGGTGAGTGGTTTGGAGGGGTACACGCAGGTGCTGGTGTTCCCATGTATCTGCTACCCTTGTCCTTTTAGATTGAATGGTCAGAGGTTTGAAGGTGCTGCCGAAGGAGCCTTGATAAACTTTTGCAGTGCATCTTATGGACAGTACTCCCTGCTGCTACTCAGCATCGGTGGTGGAGGGAGTGGGTGTTTGTGGAAATGGTACCAATCAAGCAGGCTGCTTCATCCTGCATGTGTCAAGCTTCTTGATTGCAGTTGGAGCCGCACCCATCCACTCAATTGGGGAGTATTCCATCACACCCTTGACTTGTGACTTCTAGATTGTGGACAGGTTTTGGGGAGTCAGGAGGGGAGTTAAGCACTGTGTCTAGCCTCTGACCTGCTCTTGTAGCCACTGCATTGATATGGCTATCCCAAATCAGTTTCTGACCAGTGGTAACTCCCAGATTGTGGATAATGGGGAATTCAGTGATGGTAATACAATTGGATGTCAAGGTGTGATGGTTAGATTGTATCTTAATGGAGATAGTCATTGTCTGGTATTTGTGTGTCACAAATGTTACTTGCCACTTGTCAGTCCACACATGGATATTGTCCAGGTCTTGTTACATTTGGATATGGCCCACTTCAGTATTTGAGAAGTCACGATTGGTGATGAACATCGTGTAGTCATCAGTGAACATCCCCACTTCTGACTTTATGATGGATGGAAGGTCACTGATGAAGCAACTGAAGATGGTTGGGCTAGTATTCCTGCAGAAATGTCCTGGAGCTGAGATGAGTGAGCTGCAACAACCACAACCATCTTCCTGTGTGCCAAATATGACTTCAACCATCAGAATATTCTCGATTCTCATTGACTTCAGTTTTGCTCCTCGGTTGAATGCAGCCTTGATGTTGAGGGCTGTCACTCTCACCTCACCTCTGAAATTCAGGCTGTAATGTGGTCAAGAGTTGAGTCACTGTGGTGGGACCCAAACTGGACATCAGTGAGCAGGTTATTGCTGAGCAGGAGAGGCTTGATAGCACTGTTGATGACACCTTCTATCATCCAGTGCCTCCGTACATTTCCTGATATCACATGGAGTGAATTGATTGCCTGCAGACATCTATGATACTGGGGTCAGGAGGAGATTGGACGAGACCAAGATGGATCATCCACTTGATGCTTCTGGCTGAAAATTGTCATGAATGCTTCAGCTTTACCTTTTGATGTGTTGGGCTCTTCCATCATTGAAGAAGGGGATATATGTGGAACAGCCTCATCCAGGGAGTTGTTTAAAAGATAATAAAGAGAAAATTGAGATAAAACTATCCAACTATCCACAAAATAACGTGACAATTTTGTATGGTAAATTTGTACTTTAAACCCAAGGATTTAAGTTCATTCAGAATGTTAATCAGGAGAAAATATTAAGGAATATAGAATGTAAGAGTCATATTGGACTTGAAACATAACTCTGTTTCTCTCTCCACAGACAGTACCAAATCTGCTTGGTTTCTCCAGCATTCTGTGTTTGTTGCAGGGTATTCATAACCACAGTGACATGGCTGCATTACCTGTAAGTATATCTGAGTGAGGTTGGATTCTCCAGTTTTTAAGTTAATCTTAAACTCTTCATAATACCTGCATAAGAACCACAGAAACTGGGTTATCTTCAGTCAAAATAGTTTTTGCATTGAATTCTAACAGTGGACTCTGCACAGACAAGGGGAACACTCTGGGTGTGGGAACTGAGGAGAACAGAATGAATGGTGAATCAAGATTTTTGACAAAGAAGAGAACAAATGGGACAGGACAGAAGACCAAGGTGAAGAGGGTAAGGGGGGGAGAATCAAAGTCGCGATTTCCCAGCCTGAATATAAAACCGGATTGCTCAGCTTTGCAAATTCATTGCAAATGAACATAACCTTGTTATTTATGTCACTTTTAGTGATGTGGGAAGACAGTTAAGGAGAAAGATCATGAAATATTAGATGGGATAAGCATACAAGAAATAAATTATTATAACGTTTGACATAGAGTCATAGAGATGTACAACACGGAAATAGACACGTCGGTCCAACTCGTCCATGCCAACCAGATATCCCATGCCAACCTAGTCCTACCTGCCAGCACCCGGCCCATATCCCTCCAAATCCTGATCATGAAATATTAGATGGGATAAGCATACAAGAAATAAATTATTATAACGTTTGACATAGAGTCATAGAGATGTACAACACGGAAATAGACCCGTCGGTCCAACTTGTCCATGCCAACCAGATATCCCATGCCAACCTAGTCCTACCTTCCAGCACCCGGCCCATATCCCTCCAAATCCTTCCTATTCATATACCCATCCAAATGCCTCTTAAATGTTGCAATTGCACCAGCTTCCACCACTTCCTCTGGCAGCTCATTCCATACACGTACCAGCCTCTGCGTGAAAAGGTTGCCCCTTAAGTCTCTTTTATATCTTTCCTCTCTCACCCTAAACCTATGCCCTCTAGGTCTGGACTCCCCACCCCAGGGAAGAGACTTTGCCTATTTACCCTATCCATGCCCCTCACGATTTTATAAACCTCTATAAAGTCACCCCTCAGCCTTCGACACTCCAGGGAAGACAGCCCCAGCCTGTTCAACCTCTCCCTGTAGCTCAGATCCTCCAACCTTGGCAACATTCTTGGAAATCTTTTCTGAACCCTTACAAGTTTCAAAATTTCCTTCCAAAAGGAAGGAGACCAGAATTGCACACAATATTCCAAAAGTGGCCTAACCAATGTCCTGTAGAGCCGCAACATGACCTTCCAACCCCTGTATTCAATACTCTGACCAATCTTCTGAAGTAGATAAATTACCAATCCAGATGAATTATATGCCAGGTTGTGATAAGTAGCAAGGCAGGAAGTGCAGAAACTCATATTTCAGTCCTGCCTGGTTACAGGAGTGGTACCAGAGGATGGGATGACTACCTTGTACTGTCATTTTAAACAGGATGATGGGATGATCTGCATATTGTATTCGTTCCTTCATCAGACTTGGCCTAATGTTATGAATTGCTTCCTGGAAAATTATGCAGAACAACTTTACACAGAACCATCTTTCTTCCATGACTATGCACTCCTAACCATATCTGAAACCCAGCTCTCACAGGCTCAACATAAATTTCTAACTGGAGAACGATGTTCATATGATATGACAGTGTGCAGGATTATGTTAAGCTTTTGTAAAAGAAGAAGGAGATTTTGAGAAATTGTATAGCATAGTAACTTAACCTCATCTTGAGAACACAGTACATTGAATAGTAACTTAACCTCATCTTGAGAACTCACTGCTTGCAGATACTGACACTTACCAAAAGGTGGTAATAGACCCTACTCCACAGCTAGAAAACAGTATCATAGCTGCATTGAAGCTTCATAAATCAGGACACATTAACAAGACAAAACTCCAAAAAATGAAACCTGATGGATTCAACACATCCCTTATATGGATTACCTAATGTACACAAACCAGGATCGCTGCCCTGGTTGAGGCAAAAACAATGAATGTTCAAGGAGTTATGATTTGGAGGTTCTGGTGTTGGTCCGGGGTTGACAAAGTTAAAAAATCACACAACACCAGGTTATAGTCCAACAGGTTTATTTGGAAGCACTAGCTTTCGGAGCGCTGCTCCTTCATCAAGTGGTTGTGGAGTATAAGATTGTAGGACACAGAATTTATAGCAAAGGTTTATAGTGAGATGTAACTATGTTGGCCTAGATAATGCACTGAAGATGTGAGGTGCCCTGTGTGAGGCTGTCTGTGCCCCATTGTTCAGACTGATTATAATCTAAAAAAGGGATTTACAGAATCTTGCATAGATTTAAGCAGTTGTGAGCAAAATAAAATGTAATTCTCCAATTACAAATTCACCCCACAAACTTATACATGTGTGTGTGTGCATGTGGGTATGTGTGCAGGGGGAATATGAGTGTCTGTGAGAGAGTGTGTGAATGTGAGTGAGAGTGTAAAGGGGTATAAGTCTGTGAGAGGGTGCTTGTGTGAGTGTGGGAGTGTATATATTAGTGTATGAGAGAGCGCTTGTGTATGAGGGAGGATCTGCATGAGTGTATGGATCTGTACGAGCGTGCGTGTATGTGTGTCTGTGTGTGTGCATGTGAGTGTGTGTACGCAGTGCATTGGGGTCACCTGCAGTGTGACATGAACCCAGGGTCCCGATTGAGGCCATCCTCATGGGTACCGAACTTGGCTATCAGCTTCTGCTCAACCACTTTGTGTTGTTGCCTGTCCCGAAGTCCGCCTTGGAAGATGGTCACCGAAGGTCTGAGGTTGAATGTCCTGTCTGTTGATTGTTGTGCGGTGTCCATTCATCCGCTGCCATAGCGCCTGCTTGGTCTCACCAATGTATCACGCCTCAGGGCATCCTTGCTTGCAGCAGATGAGATAATGTTGGCCAAGTCATTTCAGATGCTGCCTGGCCTGCTGCGCTTTTCCAGCACCACACTTTTCAACTCAAGTCACTTGAATACCTGTCAAGTACATGGTCGGAGGTGTCCCCACGTATTATGGTGGTATCTGTGTCGCCAATCTGACATGTCTTGCCGCGTCTACCGTGAAAAGATTGTATGGTGTTGTCCTGAAAGCCAGGCAGTTTGTTGCAAACAATGATCTGTTGAGGTTTAGTGGTTGTTTAAAGGCGAGCAGTGGAGATGTAGGGAAGGTCTTGGCGAGATGCTCAGCCTCAATGATAATATGTTGCAGGTCATGAAGAACATGGCTTAATTCTTTGGCTCCTGGGAAGTACTGGACAATGAAGGGTACCCTGTCAGTTGCAGCACCTGTCTGTCTCCTGAGGAGGTCATTACGGTTTCTCGCTGTGGCACGTCAGAACTGGCGGTCGATGAGTTAAACATCGTACCCCCTTCCTCTGAGGGCATTCTTGAGTACTTCCAAGTGCCCATCACATTCCTCCCCATCTGAAAAGAGCCTGTGTATGCATAGGGCTTATCCTTGGGGACAGCTGTTTTAATATGTTTCGGGTGGAAGCTGAAGAAGTGTAGCATCAAATTACACAAGCACCCTCTCACAGACGTATATCTTTTACACTCACACACAGACACACGCTCTCACAGACACTCATACGCCTCTGCACTCACGCATACACACACACTCTCACAGACACTCATACGCCTCTGCACGCGTGCATATACACACACACTCACACACAGACACACTCTCTCACAGACACTCATACGCCTCTGCACTCACGCATACACACACACACACACTCTCACAGACACTCATACGCCTCTGCACGCGTGCATATACACACACACACAGACACACTCTCATACGCCTCTGCACGCACGCATACACACACACACACAGATAAGTTTGTGGGGTGTATTTGTACTTGCAGAATTATATTTAATTTTGCTCAAAAACTGCTTAGATCCATGTAAGATTCTGTAAATCCCTTTTTTTTATTAGAATCAGTCTGAACACTGGGGCACAGACAGCCTCACACAGGGCTTGTACTTGCAGAATTATATTTAATTTTGCTCAAAAACTGCTTAGATCCATGTAAGATTCTGTAAATCCCTTTTTTTTTATGAGAATCAGTCTGAACACTGGGGCACAGACAGCCTCACACAGGGCTGGACCAACATGGTACCTATTGTTAAAGTTCACTTAAGAATGTAACTTTAAGAAATTTCTGGAATTTACATATAAAAGAACTGAAACCAAAATGGTCATTCTAAAAGATGAGAGACTTAACAAACAATCCAGGTCTTTTTCAATATATAATTTCAGTTACATAACACTGTAAACATTTGCTATAAATTCTGTGTCCTACGATCTTATACTCCACAAACAACCTGATGAAGGAGCAGCGCTCCAAAAGCTAGTGCTTCCAAATAAACCTGTTGGACTATAACCTGGTGCTCTGTGATTTTTAACTTCAAGGAGTTCGATATGGTTCTTACGGCTAAACAGATTGAAGGGCATAGGGATGAAAGCGGAAACAGGAAATCAGCCATGATAGTACTGAATGGTGGAACAGGCCATGGGCTGAAGGCCTACTCCTGCTTCTATTTTCAATGCTTCTATGTTTCAATGAAAGGATTAAGCACACATATTTTGTAAATTTCAATAAGATTATTGTCTCTCATCCTTCTAAACTCTATCAAGTACAGACCCAGAGTCCTCAATGCTCCTCACATAGCAAGCCCTTCATTCCTGCAATCATTCTTGTGAATCTCCCTGGATCCATTCCAAGACCAACACATTCTTCCTTACATACAGGGCACAAAACTGCTTACGATATTCCAAATGCAGCCTGACAAGAGTGTCATACAGCCTCAGCATCCCTGCCCTTGTATTCTAGCCCTCTTGAAATGAATTCTTACATTGCATCTGCCTTCCTAACTGCCAACTGAACCTGCATATTAACCTCAAGACAATCTTGAAGTAAGACTCCTAGCTCTCTTTGTGCTTCCAAAACCTTACCCCATTGACAAAATAATTTACACCTCCATTTTTCCTACCAAAGCACATGACCTCACACTCTCCCACGTTGCATTCCTTCTGCCACATCTTTGCCCACTCTCCGAGCGTGTCCAAGTCCTTCTGCAATGTTCCCACTTACTCAATACTACCTGTCCTTCCACCTTTGTGTCATCTGCAAATTTATCAACAATGCCCTAAGTTCCTTCATCCAGATCATTAATATATAACACAAATAGTTGTGATCCTAACACTTACCCCTGCAGAACTCCACTTGGCACAGGCTGCCATCCTGAAAAAGACTTCTTTATCCTTACTCTGCCTTCTGCCAGTCAGCCAATCCCCCATACCTGGTATCAGTCTAGTGAACCTTCTCTAGACTGTCTCCAATGCTATTATATCTCACCTTAGATAAGAGGACCAAAACTGTTCACAGTATTCCAACTGTGGTCTAGATAGTACTTTGAATAGGGAAATTTTGCTGAAGCTATGTGTTTATCCACAACATGCTTTCTTGGACTTTTTAATAAGAGCCCATGGCGTTGGAAGTAGTCTGTTAGCATTGATAGAGGATTGACTAACTAATAGAAGACAGAGAGCTGCGATAGGGGTCATTTTCTGGACATTAACCTGTAACTAGTGGATGCCACTGGGTTTTGTGCTGAGGCCACAATTATTTACAATATATATTTGTGACTTGGATATCAAAAGTGACTAAACTTGCAAATGATGCAAAAGTAGATGGGAATGCAACTGCACTGAGTCTGCTCAGGGATAATGACAGATTAAGTGAGTGGGCAGAAGCTGGTAGATGGAATACAATGTGGGAAAATGTGCGATTATGCATTTTGGGGACTCTTTATTGACTTTCAGCGGGATGTTACTCATGCCCCCTAGACATTAACAGCACAGAGGTAGAACGAGTGGAGAATGTCAAGCTCCTGGGAGTGCTTATCCACAACAAGCTTTCTTGGACTCTTCATGTGGATGCACAGGTTACAAAGGCCCAACAACGTCTCTTCTTCCTCAGGCAGCTGAGAAAATTTGGCATGACGGCGAATACCCTTGCCAACTTTTATAGGTGCGCCTTCAAGAACATTCTGTCTGGATATATCACTACCTGGTATGGCAACTGTACCATTCAAGATCGGAGATGGTTACAGAGAGTGGTGAATTCGGCCTGGACAATCACAAAGGCCAACCACCCATCTACAGAATCTATCTACCAGGCCCACTGTCAAGGAAAGGCTGCCAGCATTCTTAAAGAACCATCCCACTCTGGCAATGTTTTTCTACAACCTCTACCATCGGGTAGAAGGTACAGAAGCCTGAACACACACACCAGCCGGATTCGCAAGTTTCTACCCTACTATGTTAGAATACTGAATGGACTCATAAACTCTTAACATTCGCCCGTACCTGTGTTTTGGTTTTTGCTGCTGTTTTCCTATTATTTACTTATCTATGCTACTTAACTCTGGGATCTGCCTGTATTGCTTGCAAGTCAAAGCTTTTCACTGTGCCTTGGTTCACGTTACAATTCGATTGCCTAACACATTTTCTCTAGTGATAGTTATTGTATTTATTACGTCTCTTCCTTTTGCCTTTTGATTATTTAGTAAGTTTGGAATGATATTAGAGTTTTCTACTGTGAAGACAAATGCAAAATATTTATTTAATTGCTCTGCCGTTTCCTGGTTCCCCATTATTATTTCCCCAGCCTCATTCTCTAAGAGGCTTATATTCACTTTAACTTCTGACTTATTTATTATATATTTCAATAAAGCGCTTGCTGTCTGTTCTGATATCACTTGCAAAATTACCCTCAAACTTTATTTTCTCCCTCTTAATTTTGTTTTAGTCATCTTTTGTTGATTTCTAAAACTATCCCAATCCTCTATCTTACCAGAGCAGAAAGGATTTCTTTATCTGCCCTCTCTTTCCACCACTGTAAATGTATGCTCCTTAGTCACTGAGTATCTCAGGTACATAGCTCCTTCCCATCCACACTGTGCAGGCGCCTTCCAAATATGTATACCCCAATCAAATCTTTCCTTGGCCTCCAATATACCAAGAAGGAGTGAAGGACTGCTGGGAAGGTAACTATAACAGTTTAAAAAACTTATGTCAGGCGTTGTGGCCTCCATTTGCCGAGAGGTGCGAGGGAGGAGTGAAGGACCGCTGGGAAGGTGAGTATAAAACATTTTTTTAGAAAAACAGTAGCGAGGAGAGAGGGCAGAGAGAAACGAGTGCTGCTGGGAAGTTTTTAAGTGGGTGAGATCTACAGGGCAGTGGTCACTCCTCAGACACAGGGTAAGGACAGCTGGGTTACAGTCTGGGGGAAGAAAGGGAACCGACGGTCAGAGCAGAGATCCCTTGTGGCTGTTCCCCTCAGCAATAAGTATACCGTTTTGGATACTGCTGGTGAGGACAGCCTACCAGAGGAAAGCCGCAGTTGTCAGGTCTCTGGCACTGAGGCTTAGAAGGGAAGGGGGGAGAATAGAAAAGTGTTTGTGGTAGGGGATTCAATAGTTAGTTGGATTGACAGGAGATTTTGTAGTCAGGAACGGGACTCCCAGAAGGTAGGTTGCCTCCCCGGTGCCAGAGTTCGGGATGTCAGAATTCTGAATTACAGAATTATGAAGGGGGAGGGTGAGCAGCCAGAAATCGTCGCACATATTGGCACCAATGATATAGCCAGGAAAGGGATTGAGGATCTGAAAAGTGACTACAGAGAGCTAGGTTGGAAGCTGAAGAGGAGGATGAGTAGAGTGGCGATCTCAGGTTTGCTACTGGTGCCACGAGATAGTGAGATGAGGAACAGTCAGCGAATGCAGCTTAACACGTGGCTGTGAGGCTGGTGCAGAAGGGTGGGTGTCAGATACCTAGACCATTGGGATACTTTCTGCGGAAGGTGGGACCTGTACATGAAGGACGGGTTGCACCTGAACTGGAGGGGCACAAATATCCTGAGTGGGAGATTTGCTCGTGTGATTCAGGTGGGTTTAAACTAGTTTGGCAGGGGTGTTGCAATCAGAGCCACAGACCTCATAGGGTGCAGTTGCAGACGGGGCAGTGACAGGATGTAGTGAATCTATCGGGAAGGTTTCTCATGCGATGAAGCAAAGGGATCGGTTAAAGTGTGTCTGCCTTAACGCAAGGAGTGTCAGAAATAAAAGTGACAAACGTAGAGCATGGATCAGTACTTGTGGCTACGATGTTGCGGCCATAATGGAGATGTGGTTTTCACAGGGCCTCAAATAGCTGCTTCATGTTCCAGGGTTTAGAATATTTAAAAAGAACAGGGAGGGTGGAAAAAGAGGAGGGGGTGCAGTGTTGCTTACCAAGGAGTGCATCACAGCTACAGAAACGAAGGTTGTTGAGGAAGGTTTGTCTACTGAGTCAGTATGGGTGCAAGTTGGGAACAGCCACCTCATTGGGGGTTTTCTACAGACCCCCTAATAGCAGTAGAGAGATTGAAGAACTCGTAGGCGGTCATATTCTGGAAAAATGCAGATGTAGCAGGGTTGTTGTTATGGGTGATTTCAACTTTCCCAATATCGACTGGGACCTCCGAAGTGCAGATGGTTTGGATAGAGCCGTTTCTGTCAGGTGTGTTCAGGAGGGTTTCCTTACTCAGTATGTAGACAGACCGACGAGGGGAGAGGCCATTTTGAATTTGGTGCTTGGCAATGAGCCAGGACAGGTGTCAGATCTCGCGGTGGGAGAACACCTTGGTGACAGTGATCACAACTGCCTCACATTTACCATAGCCTTGGAGAGGAAAAGGTGCAGTTACCGAGGGAAGATATTCGGGGAGAATGTGCAAACTCCACACGGATCATAGAGTCATAGAGTCGTAGAGATGTACAGCACGGAAGCAGACCCTTCGGTTCAACCTGTCCATGCCAACCAGATATCCCAACCCAATCTAGTCCCACCTACCAGCACCCGGCCCACATTCCTACAAACCCTTCCTATTCATGTACCCATCCAGATGCCTTTTAAATGTTGCAATTGTACCAGCCTCCAA
This sequence comes from Chiloscyllium plagiosum, assembly GCF_004010195.1. Taxonomy (NCBI): domain Eukaryota; kingdom Metazoa; phylum Chordata; class Chondrichthyes; order Orectolobiformes; family Hemiscylliidae; genus Chiloscyllium; species Chiloscyllium plagiosum. The sequence continues at coordinate 1,451,338 of NC_057726.1, read as the reverse complement.
CACACCTCTGAGGAATAAGAGAACGATCAAGGAGAAGGTAGGGCCGAACAGGGAGAGCATAGCGAACTTGTGGATGGAGTCTGAGCAGATAGGGGAAGCCCTAAATGAGTTTTTTGCTTCGGTTTTCACCAAGGAAAGGGACCTTGCTGTGAATGAGAACTTAGAGGAGCTGGGAAACAGACTTGACCAGATCAATATTGATGAAGTTGATGTGTTGGAAATTTTGGAAAACATTAAGATTGCTAAGTCCCCAGGGCCAGACCAGATTTATCCTAGGCTGCTCCGGGAAGCGAGAAAGGAGGTTGCTAAGCCGCTGATGAAGATCTTTGCCTCCTCCCTCTCCACGGGAGTTGTACTGGAGGACTGGAAGGAGGAGAATGTTGTTCCTCTTTTCAAGAAGGGTAATAGGGAAATCCCTGGCAATTACAGACCAGTAAGTCTTAAGTCTGTGGTCAGCAAAGTTTTGGAAAGAATTCTGAGGGATAGGATTTATGACTATTTGGCAATGCATAACGTGATTAAAGGCAGTCAGCATGGCTTTGTGAGGGGCAGGTCATGCCTCACAAATCTTATTGAGTTCTTTGAGGAGGTGACAAGACAGGTCGACGAAGGTCAAGCAGTGGATGTGGTGTATATGAATTTCAGCAAGGCATTTGATAAGATTCCCCATGGTAGGCTCATTCATAAAGTCAGGAAATATGGGATACAGGGAGATTTGGCTGTCTGGATTCAGAATTGGTTGGCTGACAGAAGACAGAGAGTGCTTGCAGATGGAAAGTATTCTGTCTGGAGGTCAGTGTTGAGTGGGGTCCCGCAGGGCTCTGTTCTTGAGCCTCTGCTCTTTGTTGTCTTTATAAATGACTTGGATGAGGAGGTTGATGGGTGGGTTAGTAAATTTGCCAATGACACAAAGGTTGGAGGTGCCGTTGATAGAATCGAAGGCTATTGCAGGCTGCAGTGTGACGTAGACAGGATGCAGAGCTGGGCTGAGAAATGGCAGATGGAGTTCAACCTGGATAAATGCGAAATGATGCATTTTGGAAGGTCGAACTCGAATGCTGAATATAGGATTAAAGACAGGATTCTTGGCAGTGTAGAGGAACAGAGGGATCCTGGTATGCAAGTACATAGATCCTTCAAAGATGCCACCCTAATGGATAGGGTTGTTAAGAAAGCAAATGGCATTTTGGCTTTCATTAACAGGAGGATCGAGTTTAAGAGCCGCGAGGTTTTGCTGCAGCTCCACAAAACCCTGGTGAGACCACACTCGGAATATTGTGTCCAGTTCTGGTCGCCCTACTGTAGGAAAGATACAGAGGCTTTGGAGAGGATACAAAGAAGGTTTACCAGGATGCTGCTTGGACTGGAGGGCTTGCCTTATGAAGAGAGGTTGAATAAGCTCAGACTTTTCTCTCTGGAGAGAAGGAGAAAGAGAGGTGATCTGTTCGAAGTTTACAAGATAATGAGAGGAATGGACAGGGTCAATAGCCAGAGACCTTTCCCCAGGGCAGGATGGACTGGTACGAGAGGTCATAGTTTTAAGATATTAGGAGAAAGGTATAAATGGGACATCAGAGGAAGGTTCTTTACGCAGAGAGTTGTGAATGCATGGAATGTGTTGCCAGCGGTGGTGGTGGAAGCAGAGTCATTCGGGACATTTAAGCGACTGCTGGACATGCACATCAATAGCAGTGAGATGAGGGATGCGTAGGTTAAGTTATTTTATCTTACATTAGGATTAATCCTCGGCACAACATCGTGGGCCAAAGGGCCTGTTCTGTGCTGTACTTTTCTATGTTCTATGGAAACAACACCAGCCTATCCTACTTTCGTTGTTGCATGTTTCTCGCAACCTCCTCATAAATCTCGGCACCCTGTCCAGTTTGACTACATCCTTTCTGTGATGAAGTGACCAGAACTGAACATAATGTTTAACTTATGGTCTAACTGATGATGTTTACCTTTCCCAGCATGACCTTTTTGCTCTCAATTTCTATACCTCGACTTATTTCCAGAAGGCTTTGACCAGGTACTGCACAGGATCTGCTAAATAAGGTAAGAGACCAGCTATTAGGGGCACGGACAGGGGATTAGCTGACTGCCAGAACGCAGTGAGTAAGGATAAAGGAGTCTTTTTCAGGATGAACATTCCTGATGAAGGGCTTAAAGCCCGAGAAGTCGACTCTCCTTCTCCTCGGATGCTGCCTGATCTGCTGTGCTTTTCTAGTGCCGCATTTTCAGACTCTGACTGTCCAGCATCTGCAGTCCTCACTTTTTCCTCGGTTAGATCTGTGCTTAATGAAATTTGGAAGAAGGTGAGGTGCCCTATTAAAACATGCAAGATTCCTAGGGGAAAGTGAGGACTGCAGATGTTGGAGATCAGAGCTGAAAAATGTGTTGCTGGAAAAGCGCAGCAGGAAAGGCAGCATCAAAAGAGCAGGAGAATCCTCGGGGACTTAACATGGTAAATGTACAAAGGATATTTCCCTTTTGGGAGGATCTAGAACCAGACAGCATGATCTCAGAATAAGAGGTCATCTAGATAGGACAGAGGAGGAGTTTCTTCTCTCAGAGGATAGTGAACCTCTGCAATTCTTTACCACAGAGGGCTGTCAAGGTTGTTAACTATATTCAAAGTTAAAAATCAAACAATACCAGGTTATAGTCCAACAGGTTTATTTGGAAGTACTAGCTTTCGGAGCGCTGCTCCTTTGTCAGGTTAACCTGTTGGACTATAACCTGGTGTTGTGTGATTTTTAACTTTGTCCATCCCAGTCCAACATTGGCACCTCCACATCACAATATAAAACATTGAGGTGGATAGGTTTTTAATGAGTAAGGGAACCAAAAGTTACATGAGAAAGGCTAGATAGTGGAGTTGAGGATTATTAGATCAGCCATGATCTCATTGAATGATGGAGCAGATTCATCGGTGTAACCTGTGCTTCTTTGTTTTACAGATTATAGCTTCTGTTCCTAGACTCTCCCACAAGGCCACAAAATAGGAAAAATGAAATAAACAACAATATTAGCAAAGAATAAAGACCAACAATGAGCAACATTTAAAAATTGTTCAAAACTGTACTCTTAGGAAAGAGATGAAAAACTAGAGACTACATGGATAAATAACAATAAAAGGGGCATAATTTTCCCCTACCTGTAGATGGTGCAAAATGAAAATAATAAGTGAGTTGGTACAGGGGAGATAATCATCCCCTTCTCATTACCTCACTAATTAAGATGGAGGAAAAATGTTGGATGGATACATTCTTTAGATTTTCTTTCAACCTATTCAGCGATGTTATAGCACACCTCTGGAGCAGATGCAAATTTAACCCGGCCTCCTGGCTCAGGTGTAAGAAAGCTACCACTGCACAAGAGATGGGTGATTAACCTACTCTCAGGAAGCAGACTGCTTATTTAAATCTTACTATATCGCTTAGTGCCTCTCATGTTAGCCTGCCTTCCAAGTTCAACCTTTGCCAGCAGGCTTCCAGGGCTTCAGAAAACACAGCACCAAAAGGGAGACAAGGTCTGTTTTGAGGAAATGGTCTTCGCAGCATTGCTCGTCAGGTTGGGAAAAAAAAGTTTGCTTTCCTCCGGTTCATTATTCTCCCTTTGCTCTCTTTGGAACCCCCAAATCATAAAGCATTCACATGGAAAAATCAATGGCCACCTTCGCCAAGATCAAGGTTTCCTACTTCCCTCACCCCACCACACATCTGTCACATAACTACAAGGGAAGTCAAACCTGTTAATTAGGCAGTCAGCTCTCAATATCTGTGTAAATTAAAATGTACTCTGTGAAATCAAAACTTTTCTCTCTGCATTCACAAAACCCACCCCATATTATTCTCTTCTATACTTTGTCAGAATACATATTCCCACTCCCTATCCTATGCGAGTAATACCCACCAAGCCTCCACCACTTTTGCTCTCTCTCCTTCTGCTTTTTCTGTGCTTTACCTGCCAACCATCTCTGAGTTGTTGTAGACAGGAATATTGGGTTTGTCCTTGTTGTTGTATGGTCCAAAGTGACAGTTTGGAGCTCCAAACCATTCGTCAAAGCCATGTTTCATGGGATGGAAGTGGGCTTGATGTCCCAAGTGCCTGTGGGAGAAAGAAAGGAAGATTTAGATTACAAAAAATTGTAATTTGAAACACTAATCTGAGGGAGTGTGTCCCACATGGATAAATTACAAATTCTGACAAGATACAGAATAATTAAAATAACACTTGCTGCTAGGCAGACTATTTGTTCATAGTTAGGGGAGAGGTGGTGAACTAGTGATAATGTCACTGGACTAGTAATCCAGAACCGCAGGCTAATGTTATGGGGAAATGGGTTCAAATTCCACCAAGACAAATAGTGAAACTTGAATTCAATAAAAATTTGAAATAAAAGCTAGCTTAATGGCAATGACGTAACCATTATCAATTGTCAGAAAACCCAACATGCTACCCAAAGGCTTTGAAGGAAGAAAATCTATGCTCCGTACCTGTCTGGCCAAAAACGGACTCCAGACTCCCAGAAGTGTGGTAGACGCTTAATTGCTCATAGGCTATATTCCCTCTAATATTTCCCACTACTGCTTGGATATCTGAAGTGGAGGTGCCAGTGTTGCCCTTTAGATATTTGAAGTCCATGTACAATAGTGGTTTCCGGAACCAGACATCAATGCATCTGGATACCAACTGGCATGCATTGCCGGGGGTGGGGGGTGGGGTGGTGGGGTTAGTTTGCTCAGTTTGCTCACTAGCTAGAGCAGCAATTATTATCCAACGTAATTGCTGAGAGTGCATTTTTCCTCTAACCACTATTGTACATGGTCGAACTAGTCCATGCCAAAAATAATCCCAAACTAAACTAGTCCCACCTGCCTCCTCCTGGCCCATATTGCTCCGAACCTTTCCTATTCATGTATCCATCCAAATTCTTTCAAATGTTGTAATTATACCCACACCCACCACTTCCTCAAAAGTTCATTCCACACGCAAAACACCCTCTGCGCAAAAAAAGGTTGTGTTTTTCTTTTTTTTAAATCTCTCGCCTTTCACCTTACAAATGTGCCTACTGGTCCTGAAATTCCCCATCTTGGGGAAAAGACAACTACCAACAGCTCTATCAATACCTCTCATTATTTTATAAACTTCTATCGGGTCACCTCTCAACCTCCTATGCTGCAGGAAAAAAGTCCCAGCTTTTCTTTATAACTCAAACCTTCCACTCCCAGCAACATCCTGATAAATCTCTTCTAAACCCTCTCCAACTTGCTAATATCCTTTCTATAACCACTCGACCAGAGCTGGACACAGTACTCCAGAACAGGCCTCACCGATGCCCTATACAACCTCAACATAGTGTCCCAACTCCTATACTGAAAAGACTGAGCAATGAAAGCAAGCATGCCAAATGCTTTTTTAACCATCCTGTCTAAATATGATGCAAACTTTAAAGAATTATGTACCTGCACCCTTAAGACCCTCTGTTCTACAACATAACCCAAGGCCCTACCATTAATTGTATAAGCCCGACCCTTGTTAGTTGTACCAAAATGCAAGACCTCTCATTTATGCAGATTGAACTCCATCTGCCATTTTTCAGCAAATTAATCCATTTAGGTTAGATTAGATCAGATTCCCTACAGTGTGGAAACAGGCCCTTCAGCCCAACAAATAGTCCATCTTCCGCAGCTACACTGGCACCACTCCCCACCTTTTCCTCCGCTACATCGATGACTGTATCGGCGCTGCCTCGTGCTCCCACGAGGAGGTTGAACAGTTCATTCACTTGACCAACACCTTCCACCCCAACCTCAAATTCACCTGGACCGTCTCAGACTCCTCCCTCCCCTTCCTCGACCTTTCCATTTCTATCTCGGGTGACCGAATCGACACGGACATTTACTATAAACCGACCGACTGCCACAGCTACCTAGACTACACCTCCTCCCACCCTGCCCCCTGTAAAAACGCCATCCCATATTCCCAATTCCTTCGTCTCCACCGCATCTGCTCCCAGGAGGACCAGTTCCAAAACCGTACAACCCAGATGCCTCCTTCTTCAAGGACCGCAATTTCCCGCCAGACGTAGTCGACGATGCCCTCCACCGCATCTC